>NW_021319178.1:12904825-12947806 GCF_001605985.2 Dendrobium catenatum | reverse complement strand
CCCCCCCCCCTAAATAAATGAGGGCTAAAAAAATCATAATTATAATTGCTACAGGTGTTCCAGAGACTACTTAACACTGAAAATAATTAAGAGCATGGCTAAGTGTGGCTGTAATGAATATTTTTATTTTCATATAAACTGCTTGGGATGTTATAACTACTTGAGATTTTTTTTTCCCCCCCCCCCCCCCCTAAATAAATGAGGGCTAAAAAAATCATAATTATAATTGCTACAGGTGTTCCAGAGACTACTTAACACTGAAAATAATTAAGAGCATGGCTAAGTGTGGCTGTAATGAATATTTTTATTTTCATATAAACTGCTTGGGATGTTATAACTACTTGAGATTTTTTTTTATTAGGATAACCTTATAGAAGAGTCTAGAATTTACTGTTTTTAATTAATGTAATCATTTATAATATTGGTTTGAGTTTTGAAAGTGTCTTTGAGTTGGGATATCCTTGTCTAACTTGAATTCCAAAACAATAAGACATCCTCAATAGGGAGAGTCTTCTTCCATTTGGAAGATCGAGTTCGGATGAATTTAGATATCCAAAGAGAAAATACAATACCCCCTTTAAGGGGAAATTATCTCTTTGTTTGGATGTTTAAGCCACGAATCCAAGGAGGCAAAGGAGAAGAAGTCTAAAAGGATGAAGAGCTGAAGACCCAATATCCCACTCAAAGTTATTTGTGTCATTCCTAGGTTTAAAAATTTGATTTATTAGTAGTGGTGCCTAACCACTTTATTTTTTGCCGATCCTGATTTATAATTAAGGGCAGTTTGCCTATGACCATTTATTAATTATTCTGATGTTTTTTACTTATAATTATTTGCCTCTAAGATTGCTTATGTTTCTTAGTTTATTGGTGATTTGCATGCCACTTTTATTTTAGCCTAGATTTTGTTAGGCTCTCTAAGGATTAAAACTTTTTCTACTTATAACTAATCTTTAAAATTTTTACGAATTAAATAACATAGAAATCTAATGATCTAGGAAATAGCTAGAATTTATTTGAGGTCGCATGCATACTATTGCATTCTTCTCTCTCCTTCTAATAAGATACCTCCTCGCTTGTGGGTAGAGTCCGGATAATCTAGCCCATGAGGATAAAGTGCTGGACCCGGTGAGGCTCAGTCTTTTCTAAAAATTATTTTTATATAAGCCTATTTTTTAAAAATCTTATACATATCTAATTTGGAGACTTCAACCAATATGCTTTGCATTAAAAATTAACTAAATTAAAATTTAATTGTATTAGCTCTAGAGCATTCACCCTACATAAGTATGAGGCAAATTAAAAAACTCTCTAGATGTCGGCCTTAACTTCCAAGAACTAAACTACCCATTTATCTTTCATAAAAGTCTGACAGTATGGTTTTGAATTAATTATGTGGTCAACTAGCTCCCTAATCTAGGCTAGGGTAAGTCCAGGTTTTGTACTGTATTAATTAGGATACGGGTGTTAGTGTTGCATGTAGAATACTAAATACAATTTAGATTTAGGATTCAAGGCTACTATATTCGATCTCATAGTATGCTTCATCGATGGGTAAGTTTCCTATTTTTCAGGAACTATAAATCCTACCTATCCATATTACATGGATGATGCTACTTCTATCTTTCTCTCTTGTATGCTTATAGTACTTGAGTACTTGACTTTCTTTTCTCTAGTTTCTCCTTAGTGATTTAATCCCTTTGAATGCTGGTGTGAACCACGTATGTTGACTAAACCAAATCAGACCTTTCTTCCATTTTATCAGGAACTTCCTAGTCTCCACCCTTATACCAATCCCATTCGAAAGGATAATGTAGGATCTTTAATTGAGAGTCTTCTTAGGCTCCGGCCTAAGATGTAATTAACCATGGAGGCTTGCGCCCATTGGAAACTGAATCCCATATCAAATAAACTCTACTTGAGTTGATATATCGGGTAGAGGAAATCTTGTGACTGTGATCAGACCATATATATTATTACCCATCAAGGTGATTATGTAAGAGCCTCTATCCTCAATGGTTAATCGTATGTATGATCTAATCTACCCTTCCATTGGCCCATTTGTGAGGAGCGCGGAGGCCCATGATCATCTCTATCCCTCAGGGTGGTGCGGTTGTATGCCCTCTACACTTTGCAGCGTAGTAGTGTCCTTTCTGAGGTCCACATGTTTATAAGATTAAAGATGGTTATGGTAATATGTTGGAAGATCAAAAGCAAATTGAAGATGTTTTTCTTAAGTATTTCAGTAATAAATGGCATCCTACGGACTACTCTTTAAATGGTTGGCCTCCACTGTTAAAGATGCTGAATGAAAATGATAGAGGATTTCTTGAGGCAGAATTTTTTTGGAGGGAAGTTATGGGAGTTGTGAATCAGCTTGGTGGATTTAAATCTCCAGGTAATGATGTAATATCATATTCTTTTATTAAAATTTATTGGAATAGCTTTACGCGGCTTACCTTTCATTCCAATATGGCCTGTGACTTCATATGAATATAAATCTTCCTCGTGGATCGGCCACTAATCCGGAATATGTCCACCTGGTCTGGCTGAAGAAAGATAAACTTCTATCAGATGCACACTTCTACTTGGAATTTATCATTAAGTATGATGTATGGAATGCCATTTATCATTTTTTCTAGACCGGTGTTATGGATGCTAATTGGAAGGAGACTCTAGTTATACTCATTCCAAAGATGGAGAATCCTTTGATCTTATAAAAAATTAGAATTATAAGTTTATGTAATTCTAATTATAATATTGTGGCCAAAATCTTACTGAATATAATGCTAAACTTGGTTCCAAAACTCATTTTTGAAGAGCAAGCTGCTTTATTGAAAGGTCATTCTATTTTAGATAATTTGTTAATAGCTCAAGAAGTTTTCCACAAATTCAAATTTTCAAAATCATCTAAGGTTTGGTTTCTTTCAAGATTGATATGGAGCAGGCATACGATAGCAAGGGGTGGTCTACTTTGAAGCAAGTCCTTTAGTATTTTGGTTTTCCTGGTAAATATCCAAACCTGATTATGGAATGTGTGGAATTTCATAGTTTTTCTATCTTACTTAACATGAACTATTCTAATTGGATCAAGGCCAAGTGTGGATTTTGGCAAGGTTGCCCCTTGTCACCATTTTTTTATTCTTTACTCGCAATTATTATCTAATGCATTGGTTCAGAGAGTAAATGACATCGGTATTCAAATTCATCCAAATAGTCCAAGAATTTTGTATTTGCTATATGCAGATGATATTGTGATCTTTTCTAAACCTAGTGTCAAGATGGTGAAGAAGGTCAGGAATATCTTATTAGATTTTTGTAGTTGGATCGACTAATGTGTAAATTACCAAAAATATGTGGTGTTTTTTAAGAATTATGTAACGAAGAGGAAGAGGAGGGTTATATCCTGGTTGATGGGCCTAAGAATGGTTAAGGAGATGAACTATTTGTGGGTGAAGATTGCATTAAGGAGACTTGGTGTGGCTGATTTCAGATTTCCTCTTGAAAGGTTTATGGAAAAGCTTAATGCTTGTGTTTCTAAGCATATTTCCTTAGCAGGAAAGTTAACTTTTGTTAAATTAGTTATTTTGTCAATTCCTATATTTCTAACTACTCATTCCCTTGTTCCTAAGAGAATCCTTTCAGATATTGAAAGGTTGTGGAGGGATTTCATTTGGCACAAACATGATGGTAAAAATAGAATCTAATATATGAGCTGAGAGATCTTATGCTTGCTTGTTAGCATAGGTGGCAGTGGTTTTCACTCTTGTTTGAAGAAGATGGGTTCTTCAAGGGCCAAATTGGCGTGGAAATTTCTCAGTGATCTTGGTTCTCTCTTATATAAAGTTTTAGAACATAAATATGGTTCTTGTAAGTTGAGTTCTCAATCGAGGAAGGGTTGTAAAATACTTAGAAGAGGCTCTTGCTCATGTTGTCAAGTGAAAGGTGAAGGATGGTAAATCTATTGATATGTTCAAAGATGTGTGGATAATGGATAAAGGCCTTAATAGGTGTCCAACTTTTGTTTCGGCCCAAGACACTGATGATATGCTTGTGGAAAGATTTATTGTTCATGGTAGTTGGAGTATTGAGAAGTTGAAGACTTTGTTTGGTGATGAGTTAGTGAAACTGATATGTAAAGTCCATATTTATTCTAATCATTCTAATGATCAATTGGAAATGATTCATTTTAAACCAAGTAAAACTATTTTTGCATTGGCATCAAATGTTATGGTTACTCAAATGGGGACAAAGTCTTTTTGGAAATGGCTTAAGAAACTCAAGCTTCTTCCATGTGTGGATACTTTTTGGTGAGAATTTTTTATGAAGCAATCCCAACTTTTAGTCTTCTTGCAAGTAGACGGTTGAAAGATAGTAATGATTGTCCGAGAGGTTGCCTAGAGGTGGAAAACATCAAACATGTGGTGGTAGGGTGCTCAAAGTTGATTCAGGTAATCCAAGCATTAAATAAGTGGGGGTTGTCTTTGCCGACTTTTCACTCCCTAGCTGATTGCATCATTTGTTGGACAATACCACTGCAAGTAATACATTCCTAGTGAAACTTTATTGCATTACAATTTTTATTGTTTGGAAATCTAAATGTAAACAAGTTTATGAAGGTATTGAAGATAGCTTATTATTTATGGTAGCTAACACTGTTTCTCTTGCATCTTTTATCGATAATGGAATGCTTAAGTCATGCTACTGGGGTGCTAATCAGCCTAATATGCCGTTGATGAAGATATGGCTCCATCCTCCACCAATTAGATCAAAGTTAATGTGGATGCTTCTCTTCTTATGTCATATGAGGCAACGGTGGGAGGAGTGTTATGAGATTCTAAAGGAAGATTTTTATTGGCTTTTGGCTTCAAAGGATTGCATTGGGATGTGTCTCGATTGGAGCTTTTGGCAATTCAATATTTGGAGGTGGTTCGACAAGATTGGATGTTGCAGTATGAAGGGATTATCATTGAAAGTGATAACGTAAATGTTTTTAAATTTATTTGCAATTTGAATAAAGATTCAAGCAAGACACTGGTGACTAATGGGTTTGAAGAAATGGACATGCTCAAAGAATTTAAACATGTTATGTTTAGTTGTGTGAATAGGGATTGTAATAAGTTAGCTTATAATTGTGCTAAGATTGCACATTGTAATACTTTCCTTTGGGATGACATTAGTTTGGGTTCTATTCATCCTTCGTTTCTTAGCTTGTTAAAGGAGGAATGAGATCCTTTTGTTAGTTTGTAATTATTTCTCTTTTTAATGTTATTATTTTTGCATCTTAAAAAAAGAGTAATTAGAGTAAAGAAATTTAACCATTCTATAACTTTTAGCGTTCCGAGATTTTTGAAGAATCAAAGAAACATATATATTATGAGGCTTTTAGCTTTCTGAGATTTTTATTTACCAATATCTTTTGAGACTTTTAATCTTTCAAGGTATTTGGTTTACTAATATCTTATGACGTTTATAGCTTCTGGGTTTTTGGATAACCTTCTATCTTATGAGGTATATATCTTTTAAGAGTTTTGGTGTATATATTCATTATGAGGTTTTTTCCTTTTGAAGTCATGTGCATACTTATTCCTTTTTTACATGTACATATATCTTTTGATACTTTTACCTTCTAAGATTTTACGTATGTATGTTCCTTTTGAGGTATTTACCTTTTAAGGTTTTGGCATAATCCTTAAAATTTTGAGGCTTTTACCTTTTGAATTTTTTAGATAAGTAGAAACCAATACCTTATGAGGTTGTCAATCTTCTGAGATTTTTCGTACCTGTACCTTTTGAGATTTTAGCCTTTTAAGATTTTTGGTTTACTTGTACTTTTGAGGTGTATGCCTTTTGAGTTTTTTAGATAGTCCTATATCTTATAAGGCGATAAATTATGAGGTTTTATGTGTATATATACTTTTTGAGGTTTTTGCCTTCTAAGGTTTTACGTACACATGTTCCTTCTCAGATCTTTAACTTTAAATTTTTTTGATAATCCTAAACTTTATGAGGCTTTTACCTTTTGAAATTTTTTATGCCTACTCCTTTTGAGGCTTTTAGCCTTATAAGATTTTGGTGTACATGTACCTTTTGAGGTGTATGCCTTCTAAGACTTTTAGTTAATCTTATACCTTATGAGGCTATGCCTTATGAGATTTTATGTGTACATATACTTTTTAAGGATTTTTCCTTATGAACTTTTACATATATGTGCTCTTTTTGAGGCCCTTGCCTTAAAATATTTTTAGATAATCTAAACCTTCTAAGCCTTTTTCCCTTCTAAGATTTTTAAATGAATTGAGACCATATCAACTACTTGCTCTCTTTGAAGACTACTAGCTTCCCATTGAGGTCACCTCATAGGAGTGCCTTCATTGGGTTATAAGTGGAGAACCTATATACCACTTGCATCATGGGGTCTTTTAATTGAGGATCACATTGACTAATAACTTCCCTTTGATGTTATATCATGGGTGTTCCTTCATAGGGTTATTCTTCAGAGAATTGCTCGATTGCATTTTCTTGTCTAAGGAAGTTGGGAGTAATCCACCATAAATGTTCAACCTATTTGAGGTTGTTTATCAGAGTGTTACATAATGATATTAACCTTTATAGAATAGGTTGAAAGAAATATGATAAAGATGCTTAACCTTTTTGAAGTTTATTTATCAAATTATTGCTCGATGACATTAGACTATATGGAAGAGGTCGAATCGAACCCCCTAGGATATCTTATACATTGATTGGGAGAGGGAAAATGCCATGTGTATCTTGAATAGAAGGTGTAGATCGATCCATATTTAGACCGTTAATACCTTTTTGAGTTCGGGACTATGCCTTTGCCTAAGGAGTAGAAGTCCAACTGGGGACTGTATAGAGTTTGAGAATCACTTAAGGCTTTTTTTGTATTTATAGGAAGATTTATGAAATATTATTGACAACAATATTGTTTTGGGTGTTGAAAATATTATAGGAACTTGCTTGATCACAACCATGTTTGAGATTTAAAAATAAATATCCCTCTAAGGTTACATCCAAGGTTGTCCCCTAATCTAAATCTGCTTCACACAAAATTAATACCACAATGACTGATAATTTAGGGAGATATAACATGCATATTTGTTATTTTAGTGAGGTTTCCCTCAATATTTAATGACTTCTTTTAGACCTGGTAATAAATCATGGTAATGGGACTACCTTGCTTCAACTATGCCAAGGTTGTTGGTGTGAATGACCTTTCGAGGTTGCAGCAAAGGTTTCCCCTATTAAAGAATCAATTCCCATAGATGACACCAAACTTGTATGTTAGAAAATTTTAGTCAATAGAGTGTATATTTTATATCTTAACATTATAAAAAAATCAGCAAGCAGAGATAAAAGTAGTAAGACTAAAAATTTTTACGTGAAAGACTTGGTAAGAGAAAAAATTATAGGCCTAGTCCAAGTGAAAATCCATTATATAGTAGGTGATATAAAGACCCTCCTTTTTCTACAGGATATAAAAGAGGTGGTTTAAACTAATGCCTAATTTTTGTTGAGGGAGATTATAGAAATCAAATATCCATAAAGGGACAGTTAACACCCAACAATAAGGTTTGATTTTCACAATATAGATTATAGAAAATAGTTGTCCACAAGCAGATAAAGATACCCAACAACATGGCTAAATCTTGTCAGTATTTTAAAGATGGCTGTGATTTATGATGCTTATCATCGATGACTATGGTGTTTGTCGATGGCAAAAGCTGGTGCTGATCGTTAGCAATGATGCTTATCATCGATGCATGTATATAGATTTTTGAGAGTGACATGCTCCATAAATATGGAGAAGATCTAGAACAAATTCAGAGTGCTCCGACAGATGATCCATTTTGATTCACTTGATCCCAAAGTATTCGTTAAGCATTTAAATTCCTTGATGATGTCTGAATTAAGTGATCTTGAGCTTGTTGGATTAGTTTCGTTGAGCCAGTCAATTTGATTATAAGCTTTTTTGATTTGGAGATCATTTGGTCATCTAATTTATGCTTTAAATTTTCTAAATATACTTTAGGCCCTTGATTTGAGCCCATTTAGACTCAGATTGGAACACTTTTGGTGTTGTTGGGTTTTGCCTTATCAAGATGCTTAGTTGACTATAAGTTTGCTAAGATTGAAATTTGGATAATCCAAAATATAAATTTGATAAAATTTTAATTCAAATATTCCTTGAAATTCATGCCCTATCTAGGTTATTTTTTACGATGAATCAAAAAGCAATACTTTTAAATAATTTTAACTTCAATTGATTCACTAACTTAATTAAATGATAAAATTATAGTTAAAGAAAAATTTATTAGTTTACATCCTCATGGGAGGTCCACATTAATATATAGGGAGCTATCACCCATCATAAGTATGATTTCGTGCCAGGAAACTTTTTGAATACTTAATACATATTTTTGAATAATATAAGCTTCAATGTCTGAAATAGGGGCAAATGACGCGTCTCTAGAAGATTTACTTGATCAACAAAAATCTCAAGAAAATAATTGAGTTAAAAACTTTTGAAAATGTACTCAAGACCATATGAACTCTGATTTGAACAAGCTTATGCTCGAACTAAATGTCTAAATGAGGCGAACTCATTGACACCATGAATAATTCAATATGAGTCCATATGAACCCAAATCAAACACATAATTGGAAGATTCAAGGCATTAGTTATTGGATGAAATAGTCTACAAATTCTACAAGCATATAGTCAAATCAAGCAACTCAACTTGAAATGAACTCAAGATCATTCAATTATGAGGTCAATAAGGTAGTCAAATATTGAACAAATTCTTTGTCCTCAAAGGGATAAATATTGTGGAGTGTTTTTTTGACTTCGACCAAATTTATCAAAGCCCTAAAAGGGCTATAATTCATTCACTACATGAAGCGAGTATGAGAGTTGATAAAGAAAAAGAACTATATTATATTTTCAATGATTACCGTCGATGACCACCATCAACAATTCCGACACAATGGACCAACATCTAACATTTGACTATTGTTGCCAGACTATTGATGTATTATCCCATTATTAGACTTCATTATCTTCTTTTGGTTACATGACTTTTGTAATCCCTACAATGGGAATTAAACAATTATTCTCAATTGTGTAATTATATCTTCTTCAAATGTGGATAAGCGTAGATTCTTATATATACAATTATATAGAAAATTATTGCAAATGGGCAAAGCCCCGTAATTTTCATTTTATGGGAAAAGATCATTGTCTAGCGATGGAGGTCAGAAGGACCATAGTAGGCGACGGGGTCGAAAAGAACTTAGTCGACAGGAAATTGGCGTTAGAAAGACTATTGTATGATAATGAAGGACGAAAAGATAGTAGTAGGTGACGGAGGTCAGAAGGATTATAATTGATAGGAAATAAGGGTTAGAAAGACTGTTGTCTGGCGGTGGAGGTTAGAGGACCGTAGTAGGCGATAGAGGTCAGAAGGACCATAGTTGGTAGGAGACAAGGGTCAAAAAAGACCATTGTCTGGAGATGGAGGTTAAAAGGATCGTAGTAGGTGATGGAGATCGAAAGGATCATAGTAGGCAGGAGATAGGGGTTAGAAAGACCATTGTCTAGTGATGGCGGTTAGATGGATCATAGTAGGTGACATAGGTCAGAAGGATCATAGTCGACATGAGACAAGGTCAGAAAGATCGTTGTCTAGTGAAGGAGGTCGAAAGGATCGTTGGAACACTGGTGGAAGGTGGTGGTCTAGTGGAACTCCTGGCATCAGGTGGTGGTCTGGTGGAATTATGGGCATTGGGTGATGGTCCGGTAAAACTCTGGCCTTAGGTGGTGGTATGACAGAACTCCAGGTGTCAGGTGGTGGTTCAAAGGAACACCGACGTTAGGTGGTGATTTGGCAGAACATCGAGTGTCAGGTGGTGGTTTGACAGAACTCCGGGCATTTGGTGGTTGTTAGATGGAACTCTAGGCATCTAGTGGTGGTCTGGTGAAACATCCGGAGTCAGGTTGTGGTCCGACGGAACACCAGTGACAATTGGTGGCTCAGTGGAACTCTGGGTATCAGGTGGTGGTTTAGTGGAATTTCGACATCAGGTGGAGGTTGGCAGAACTCCGGCGTCAGGCGGTGGCCCAGTGGAACTCCGAGTGTTAGGTGGCAAGTGACCATGTTATCTAAAACTATCATAAGTTATCTTCATTCATTTTTAATTATATTTTTTATTAGCAATAGTTGATTTGTTTGATAATGTTTATTAAAAACTTCATCTAAATTAGTTTGCATTGTTATATATAAAATATGGAATGTTAACCTTTTGTTTGTGTATGGATTGATCTTACATCCTTCATTATTTAGGTAGCATCTACTAAATGTTTGATGAAATGCCTCAACAAAATAATGTTAAGATTTTGTTTGTATTAGAAATCTATGTTAGAAATGTACGTGTTCGAAGACTTCATCACGTGCATTTGTATGAACTTATCGAAGCTCATACTTTCATAATGGTTATCATTTTGGCATATGAAATTGTATAATTGTTTTATTTTGCATAAATCATGTTTTGGAGATCTTTGGCTTTGTTTGGGACAGCTTTCTTACTGCTTTCTAAAGCAATTTTTTAGTACAATTGTTTTTTTGTACTAAAAAGCTACTTCAGAAAACAGTAAGAAAACTGTCCCAAACAAAGCCTTAGTCCACATTCATATATGATTAATTTACAATCGAACATTCATCTTCCTATAAATTTCTCCTTTGTAGATTAATTTATAAATGATGGCTCATGTTGGCCATGCCATTATGCTACATTCATCTTCCATAAAAATAATATAAAAATAAATAAAATAATAAAATAAAAGATAATAATTTAACCTAAATAATTATAAGCCATTAATTTAAAATTAAGTAAATCATTAAAAATTTATAATTTAATAAAGACCAAAATTTTGTAAATCATCAACTCAATGAATTAAATCATATAAACAATAATAATACTTCACACTATATTAATAAAGTATTTAGGCTGGGATATCTTGAGCCGCAAACTAGGTTTCCTAAGGAACCTTTGGTTCTCATGCCCATTATGATAATGCCACAAATGTATTAATTAAATGCTAGTGTTAAATTATAAATATTATAAACCAATAACCTATGAATTAAATTAATTATAATCAAACCAGTAATCAATAATAAAACATAAATAGACAGATGATTATTGCATAAGTCGGGGTTATGAGGATAATATCTTAGCCCCAATAATGATGAAATAAACCTTACAACCCTCGTTTAATAATGATAGTCGCTATTCAACCTAAATAATCTTTAATAAATCAATAATAAAACACTTAAAAATTGAAGCTTTCATGCACTTGTGCTTGACTCCTTTTAGGATGATAAAGGTGTATTAGATTGAGAGCTTTTAGGAACTAAAATACTTAATTAAATGAAGGACTATATGCAACCAATCATATCCTTTATAGGGGAATGGTAGCATTACAATTAAGATCTTTAGGGCTTGGGTTAGTAGCTTTAGCACTTTGAAGCTACTAACTAATATGATCTTTTAAAATTTAAAATAAAACCACTCAAATTAAAAATAACCTAAAATTAAATAAACAAAATATTAAAATATTACAACTTAAACTTTAAAAAAATAAAATATTACAACTTAAACTTAAATCAAAATCTCCTTTGACTAATAACCAACCACCTTAAACTTAAATAACTCAAACATCAAGCCTCTTTGGACTTATCGATGACATGCAATCTTTTTTACACACTAAAACATATTTGGTATGATCTCTAACTCTAGTCTTAGGCTAGGTTGTAGTGTGTTTAGTTTTATACATGTACCATTGCTTAGAGGGTATCTTTGGTCTGTTTGATTATTTTTAGTACTCTCGGTGTCATGAAATATATAATTACTTTTCTTTTGGTGCAAGACTAAGCATTTAAATTATATACACACATATTGCATTCATACATACATATGTATTTATGTTATCTTTCCTTTGTTGAAAAAAGAAACACAAAGTAGAATGTATCTAGCTTGCTTGTAAACATAAAAGAGTGAAATTGAATATACTTAGGTGCAAATGGATATGCATGAGTCAAATATAAATATAAAGTGCCTACAATGTAACTAGATCAAGTTGTATACATTCAAAAAATTATAGAAGATTAAATATGGTTGCTTATATATTGTTGGTGGAAGTTTTAAAAAAGTGATTTTGGAAAATTTAGTTTTCTTTGGGGACTGCAAAACTAACTTTGAATTTCAATTCTAAAATCAAACAACCCATCAGAAAAAGTATACCACCTCGAGGGGTCGAAATAAGATTTCAAACGGGGTTCAGATTAGAATTTCAAATCCCACCTTGAATATCGTAATTAGAATCAAGAAAGAATTGCATATGACCTCAGAAGGTCAGAGTGAAGTTTGATATAATATTTGGCTATGATAATCTAGATGCTTTATCATTAATTTCATATCCAATATTTTATTAAAAAATGATATATCTCCCCAAAGGAAGAAAATATCATTCATTAATAATCGTTCAAAGATGATGATAATAACCGTCATCGATTCGATTTCCCCAAAGAAGACTAATTTGGATTTTGAAAATCAATTTTGAAAAGGTGGATGTGGACTCTAAAATCCCTATGAACACAAGCCATCATAGTTAATTATATCACAGGAAACCAAAATTTCCTACCAAAACTCTTAATTAAAATAATGACAAAAAATTTGTTTAAAGAGTTTCTATAAGTGATGTCAAAGGAGGTGAATCCAGAGTTTTAATAGGGATTGGATTGAATTTTGAACACTTATTTTTGGGGTCAATGGAAGATAGATAGGGGACACTTTAGGATACTAAAAGAAATCAGAAGTGCCCCGACCTAAACTAAGTGTTGGGCTTTAAATTTTATATTAAGAGAAATCTTTAATTTGAGTTGATTGATTTATTAGATATTTAGGATTATATTCCCTAAGGTTGGGGTATTATGATTTAGAATATGCCATGGATCCTAAACCTAAATTAGACACCAAATGACGATGGCCCGAACCTTATTATTGCAGTGCAAAACATGCAAAAGCTAAGTAGCAACTCTCTTAGCAAAACATACCCTTAAATTACTTAAAACACCCATTATAGGCAAGTTTACCGTGCCGCTTCAACTGCGGCCGCCGACGGAACTTCCCAGGTGGTGGCGCAAACTAACCGCCGCGATTTCCATCTCAAAACAAGCTTATTCGGATCTTCTTCTTCAACCCGATTTACAAGCCCCGTGATTTTTCCCCCCTTTTTGCAGGGGTTTTCCACGTAAAAAACTTGGTGTCTCTAGTGAATGACACACCCTCTCTCTTACCTGATTGCATGCCGAATTTTCATACAACACTAAGACGTTAAACTCTATATTTCTCTACCGTCGTGAATACTCCAGGACGCAACAAGTTTACTGTGCTTTCTATCTCCTAAAAGTTATAAAAAGATTATATCTACCGTTTAATAGAACTTTCACCACATAATTTTTGGTATGTGATAGTTGTCATCAATATAAGTCTTTTGACCGGAATCTTTCTGAATTACACTAGGTAAACAAAAGTTATGATTGTTTTAAGTTATATATTAATGTCCATATTTTATTTCAATGTTTCATGTTGCATTTCATGTATAAAAGAGAAATTGACACAACTAATATAAGAAAATTTAGCATTTTTAAGTAAGGAATGCTAGTTAATACTATAAATTAATATGGGTCTGCTCTTAAAATATAATATCCAGTGTGGGAGAGTTGGTCAACGGGTTTTCCTTTAAAAATGATTTGTGGTGTTATCCTAGTTGTAGACTGTAATCGATTGATCGAATTAAGCCAATAGGTACAATGTGATGACTCTTAATAATTTATTGAAAGTCACCTATAAAAACAAATGATAAATATAAGTAAATGAAAGATAAAATGTGATTTGATAGATAGATAGATATTACAAATAATAAATGGAAGAAAAAACATCACATTAAAGTTGGATATCCTACCTTGTTGAATCTTATATTAATACACAAATATATTATTGCATTGATAGATAGACCATATAAGAGTGTGTGTGACCATATAGCATATGATATGAATACGTACGCTGATAATATATGAGAGATAAGAGGGATAAGATTAATTAACAACTATTGATTGACATGACATGATATATATTGATTACTAATGACAACTGATTTTAAATGATAAATTGATATACGATGGATTGATATGAAACATAAAGGCCACTATTTTATTTAATATGCCACTGATATAATTGAACATATGACATGCATTGATTTCAGTTGTAAATATTAGTAAAATGTTGGGCTACAATTCTCATTTTGTCATTTTGTACATATTTTCAAGGAAATATAAGGAAGTTTGATGATGAGTTGTGTTCTATCCCCTAGTAGTCCTATTTTATAGTCATGTGCTTATCGAGATGAGCAGAGCTGGTTTATTGTATGCTATGACTAATGTATATGTATCCTTTGTGCTTATATTAGTTATACATATTGAATAACTATAAATAAAATGATGTTTCTTTTTCTACTATTTCTATGAGATTTGTAAGTTTTGGTTGAAATGTTAAATGATTATAAATATAAAAAGATAAAAGATAATTCTTCCAATTTAAAATTCGAGGCATGACAAGTTATTGGGTACTCCATGGCTTAATGGGAATACTATTGATAACCTCATTAAAATTTCTCTTTCCAATGTTGATTCTTTTAAATGCATCAAGCTGTCTGAAATGATTAATAATTTTTAGAACTATTATATATTAGCAAATTTAATTATAAAAAATAGTTTTAGCCACATAACTAAAAAAGAAAAAAACTAGAAAAAAATAATATCTAAATTGAAGAGTCGTGTTCTGAAAACCAAAGACTGAAAAAGCTCTGCTAAACATACCCCTAAATTACTTAAAACATCCGTTATAAGCAAGTTTCCCGCGCCGCTTCTGCCGCCGCCGCCGGCGGAACTGCCCAGGTGGTGGCGCAAACTAACCGCCGCGATTTCCATCTCAAAACGAGCTTATTCGAATATTCTTCTTCAACCCGATAACCATAATTAAACAGCTTAATCAGCATCCGAGCTTGTGACACATTGAACCCACTGAGATCCACTCGCCTGAATCCGGCCGCCGCCATCCACTCCCCAACTTCTCCTTCTTCCTCACAGTAAGCCTTCCACACCGCCGCTGCAATTCTCGGAGCCAAAATCTCCTTCTCCACCATTTCCCTCGCCATCCTCTGCTTCGGAAACCCCTCTTCCAATGCCTCCATCATTGCCCAATGCCTCTTCATTTCATCCATAAACTTCCCAGTAAATCCCGCCGCAGCCGCCACCGTCGCCTCTCCGCCGTCATTTTCCTCCTCGACCACCGTCACCAAGCATGCTCCGACGGCGGCGGCGGCGCCGATAAATGATTTAACGGAGGTGGCGGTGCGGTGTGGGGTTTGAGGCCATTGGAGAACGCAGTTTAGTATGACTGCATCTCCCTTGACCGTCCTCACCGCCGCCGGCCGGAATCTCTGATTCCGTCCGAGTCGGCAATGGTCGAATGAGAACGGAAGGCTTACCGATGCTGCAAAGGCAGTCAGCCTTTGACCGGTTTCCTCCACCTTCGCCGTCGACCACTTCCCACTGGCGACCGCTGTGATTCTGAGAGAGGGTGAAGTGAAGTTTCCGTTTTTATGAGAAACCAGAGCTTGTATCAGAGAAGGCCATTGCAGCCCCTCCTTGATGTCAAAATCAACGATGTGAACTTGCTGGAATCCGCTGACGGCGTCGAGAATGGCTTGATTGGCGGTTAAATGGCCAAAACTGATGTACGGCGACATGTCCTGCATCAGCTGGAGAGCTGTGAGCTCGTCGGCGGCAGGATGGCGGTGAAAGGAGGGACCTTTCCCGGAAAGTAGGCTTTGTAGCGCTTTAGTGAAATGTAAAGCCAGGCGTTCGACGATTGTTGCGGCAGATTCCGTCGGGACAAGCAATTCCTTGAGTCGGAACAATATCACTCCTGCGAGCGCCCGCTGTTTGTGGGGGCCGTTGAGAGCTTCAGCGGCAGCCATGAGAAGGTGGAAAATGCGGAGGCGCTTCTCGTCGGAAGCCGTAGCCAGTGGTGGATTGTCCGACAGCAGGCAGGAGAAGATTTGATCATCGAAGCCGTCGAAAGGGATGGGGAGGCCGTTGCCAGAGAAGGAACTCCAGTCGGTCGCCGGCGAGTTTTGTGCCCACGCAATATCGGCGTTGAAGGTGGTGGAGAAGTAGTGGGATATTTGTACTGGCAGAGTGTCTTCTTCCATGGCCAGTTCTGTTCGTGTGTATTATATTAATATAGGCTAATTAAAACTTACAAGCTTGATTTTCTCTACTCTACCATTTTAACTTATTTGAAGAGATATATATAGGAGTTTGAACTAGTTTTTAAAATTCGGTTTTAGTTTGGTTTCATTAGAAGAATTTGTCAATAGGAAAAAATTATGAGCCTAACCTATTAAACTAATTCAACTATTGTAGATCAATGTTATAAGGGGAGTTCTCAGTCAAAATTACTACTATGTAATTGATAAATCATCAAAAAATTATCTTGATCGGGCATGAATCTCGAGGCAAAATCAAGTTGGAAACTTCCAAAATTAAAATTGGGACCATCCAAACTTTGATTTCAACAAACTTATAGTCAAACTAAATCTCTCGAAAATACAAATCCAACAACACCAAATTCGAGTCAATCTGAGTCCAAATCAAGGACTAGAAGCGTAGTTGGAAGGTTCAAACCATAATTTAGATTACTAAATGGCTTCCAAATGTGACATGCTTAAAGTCGAATCGAGCGGCTCGACGTGCCCAAGATCATAAAATTTTGATATCATTAAGACATTTAAATGACCAATAAACGGTTCACGATCAGGGGATTCAACATCGGTCGTCCATCAAAGCCACTCCCAAAGTACCCTTGATCTTTCTTCTATTTATGGGTTATGCCACCCTAGAAAATCCATGAATATAGCCCCTCTTTCTCATGAAAAGGGACCCCAAGCAAGAGGACAAGAGAGAGATCAGAGATTGCTCTTGCCTTCTTGCTCCTCCTACACCACTGCCTAGAGTTCTACCAAACCACCATCCAACGCCGGAGTTCTATCGGACGACTGCTAGAAGCCGAACTTTCATCAAGACCATCGCCTAATGCCAAACTTACGTCGCACCACCGTCTGATGCCAGAGTTCTGCTGGACCACCGCCTGACGCCGAACTTCTGCCTAACGTCGGACTTCTGCCAGACCATCGCCCAATGCTGGACTTCAGATGGACCACCGCCCGACACCAGAGTTGCATCAGACCATCGCCTGACGCCGGAGTTCTGCCAGACCATCGTTTGACGCCGGAGTTCCAATGGACCACTGCATGAGGCCAGACTTCCGCCGGACCACCGCCCGACACTAGAGTTCTTCCGGACATCCGTCTGATGCTGAACTTTCGCCTGACCACCAACCAATGACGGACCACCGCTCAACGCCAGAGTTCTTTCGGATCACCACCCGACACCAGACTTCTGTCGGATCACCACCTGATGTTAGAAATCCACCGGACCACCGCTCGACTTCAGAGTTCCGTCAGACCAGATCCTTACTCCGAAGTTCTTCCAGACCACCGCTTGACGCCGGAGTACCACCGGACCACCATTTGATGCCAGAGTTCTGTTGGACCACCAAATAATGCCCAAAATTTTGTTGGTCCACCTCCTTACGACTATGATCCTTTCGACCTCTGTCACCTACTACGGTCCTTACGACCTCCATCACTAGACAATGGTCTTTCTGACCTCTGTCTCCTATCGACTGCAGTCCTTCCAACCTCCGTCGCCATACAATGGTCTTTCTGACCCCTATATGTTATCGAACATGGTCCTTCCAACCTCTTTCTCCTACTACGGTCCTTCAAACCTCTATCGCCAGACAACAGTCTTTCTGACCCCTATCCCTTGTCGACTACGGTCCTTTCGACCTCCATCTCTAGACAATGGTCTCTTCTGACCTCTGTCTCTTGCCGACTACTGTCCCTCTGACCTCCATTGTCTTCTATAGTCCTTTCGACCTTCATTTCCATAAAATAATCTTTCTGATCCCTATCTCCTACCGATCATGGTCCTTCCGACCTCCATCACCTACTACGGTCCTTCAGACCTCTATCGCCAGATAATAGTTTTTTTGACCCCTGTCTCCTGCCAACTACGGTCCTTTTCACTTCCATCAACATATAACTATCTTTCTGACCCCTATCTCTTGCCAACAACGATCCTTCCCAACTCTATTGCCTACTACGATCCTTCTGACTTCCATCGCCATACAACGGTCTTTCTGACCCCTATCTCCTACCGACTATACTAGTACTCCTTCTGACCTCCATCATCGACTACGGTCATTCTGCCTCCCTTGCCAAACAACAGTCCTTCTGACCACTGTTACTAGAATATAGTCATTATGACCTCCGTCGCCAGTCAAATATGATTCTGTCAACTAAACAAAAATTTCAATCCTAATTCTTCCAATTTCCACTATGTAATATGATGTGCATTTGTTATGTCAACCCAATGCCTTCCCCCCCCCCCTTCCCGAGGAATGGCCTCATTTATAATCGATTGCAAATAATAATGGGATCATTCAAATTGGGTCAGGCCCCACGTAAAAACTCTAGTGTCTCTTATGAACGCTACACCCTTTCTTTTATCATTTTGTGTGCTGGATCTTTGTACAAAGCTAAGACATTAAATTTCATATTTCTCTACCACCGCGAATATACCTGGATACAACAGTAATAAACTTAATGTGTTGAGGATATCTCTAGCTATGATATTGAGAGGAGTTTTTAGGTTTTTTATTTTTCATTAGGCGATGAGTGTCAAATAATAGTTGTAAAATTGAAATCAAAATTTGGTGGAGAAAGGGTTATCAGCTTCATAGTTTGTTTGACTGTATGACTAGTAAGATGTGTATTAGATGGTGGGGATTGATGAATCCCAATTATTGGTGGACATTATATGATAATTCACAAGTGATATTAGAATTTGAGTTTGAAAGTTCATGGAGATTGTTATACCTATAAGAACTAGCTCGAAGCCATTGGAAGGTTTTCCGATAGCAGGCAAGAAAAGATTTGATCATCGAAGCCGTAGAAAGGGATGGCGAGGCTGTTTCCAGAGAAGGAACTCCAGTCGGTCACCGACGAGCTTTGTTCCCATGCAATATCGGCGTTGAAGGTGGTGGAGAAGTAGTGGGATATTTGTAATGGCAGAGTGTCTTCTTCAATGGCCAGTTCTGTTCATGTGTATTCTATTAATATAGGCTAATTAAAACTTACATGCTTGATTTTCTCTACTCTACCATTTTAACTTATTTGAAGAGATATATATATATATATAGGCGTTTGAACTAGTTTTTAAAATTAGGTTTTAGTTTGGTTTCACTAGAAGAATTTGTCAATAGGGAAAAATTATGAGCCTAACCTATTAAACTAATTCAACTATTGTAAATCAAGGTTATAAGGGGTGTTCTCACTCAAAATTACTATAATGTAATAAACTTAAATTGTTGATAATATCTCTAGTTATGATATTGAGAGAAGTTTTGAGGTGTTTGATTTGTCATTAGGCGATGAGTGTTAAACAATAGTTGTAAAATAGAAATAAAAAAGTGCGGAAAGTATGATCCAATTCATAAAGTACGACCAAAATTTCAAAATTAAGCAGATTCGATTGATTAATCATAGGACTAAATTAGGTAATATTTTAGGCATTGTACTGTATGAATCAAATTTCTGCCTAATTTAATGAACGATGGGCTTTTTAATTATAACTGATCATCCAATATGATGTGAAGTTCATACTGTATGATTAATTATATTTTAAAAATATTTTTCCAGATAAATAAAATATTTTATTATTTTTTTTAATAACATATCTTCTAGTACGATATTGATTGTATAGTATGATGTATAGAAAAATTAAAACATTTAAAATTATTTCTCCTCCTCTCTTGTTTGTGTGCATGATCGTTAGGCTAGCATACACCCATATAGGACTTTACTCAAGAAATAAAAAATACATAAATGATTATTATAAATTTTTTATAACATAACCTATTCTACCCAATCTTGATCTCTGAATCTTTGTTGGATGGTGCATTGTATTCCTAAAATGTTGGAGCACACACAAACAAATATAGAATGCAAATACTATGAGACATAAATATGTGAGCCACAATATTTGTTATAATAAAAAAAATAAACTCATGAGCTTGAGTTGCAATCAATAATTAGCTAGGTTGTTCTGCTAATAAGAGTGGATATTAAGTTACCGAGAATGTGATAATCAATTGTATAAATTATTCTTTTGTTTCTCTATCGAGTTTCTAGATCACACTAACTTTTAATTTATATGGGACCTATACATAAATAATTGAAGTACAAAAAAATATTTAAAAAAAATGGATACTTTAAAGATTAAACCTACTCTAAGTAGTACATATTTTTCAAATAATCTATATTCAAAGGAAATTTTTAGCTACACATAGGGGCATTGTTACACATAACAAATATTTTATTTCACTGAATAAAAGACAAGTTACACATTAACAACACAAGATAACATGGTAAAAATTTTAAAATAATCTTTAAAAATGACCCTGAATTAAGATTAAAACCTCTTTACACTTCTTCACTTTTCTCCACACCAATTCAACACTCTAGATACAAGAACACTAGCCACTCCTTAAGGCAGCCCTCACACTCACACACACTTACAAAAAATGACTAAAAAATATATCAACCCCTCTATAGAAGTATAAGGCAATTATTTATAGTTTTACAAATTAATTGAACGAACACTGCGATGTTGACTTGGTGGTTCTGCAATTCTGCTGAACTAGCACAACGATTCACCATTTGTTGCATCGGTTCACCAATTCAACCGACTTCTACAAGAGCATTGGGTGGTTTGGTACTTCGGCACTTCGATCCAATATTGAGGTGCTTAGATTTGGTGCTACGACACTTCTTAGATAGTGCTTTGTCACTATGCTCTCCAGCAAAATTTTGGTGAGATCTCTACTGAAGTGCTGAAAGTGTGGCTATGGCACAGGTCCTATTTCATGAATGTTTCCTATTTTCTTGCAAAAACTACAACAAGTACAAAAATATTTTTATAATAAAGATAATTTGGAATTAATAAATTTTATCTTATCAATAATTATAATCCTCAAAATGTATTATAGTAGAAGAAAAATATCTCCACCTTGCATATGGATGGTAACTCTTTTAAATCACAAATGTAAAGATAGTTAAAGTACATTTATAGAGTCTCTTGGCAATGCCTCTAGAAACTTGTCCTTAGGTTTCCTCTCTATAGTCTAAGTCCTCTTGGTAAAGCCTAATTATTAAAAATCCTCTTAGAAAATCTCTAAGTGTTAACATTATTGGCATTGAAGATGCAAATATGTTACAATACCTTGGAAAAGAATAATATCCACTCTCAAATGAATCGTGTGAATGGTATAAATGCCACATTAATTTTTCATAATACTAAATATTGATTCCTAACATTAGATTACTTTATAATTCTTTTAAATAACTACTAGATACAAGCTCTATCATAAATATGGAAGTTAGGACACTTGGATGGGGGATGTTTTGTATATGATGTCAACATTGCATATCTAAATATGACTACATACATTCAAACCTATTTGTTAAGCTTATTATATTCAATATAATATACATATTGTACTATTTTCCTCATTAATAGTGAATATTTTCAATCGATTCCCATCATAAAGGGCATAGGTCAAAAGATTGAAGCCCTTGAAATCCTTTATGATTTTTTTTAGTTAGTACAAATCTAATTAATTCGATAATGTTGTAAACAATAACATTGAGTACATGATCATGAAGTAGGTGAAACCTCTGCATTTCTTAACTCTATGAAAGGCAAAACTTTGAGAGGGAATGATGATGGATGATGCTTGTTTAAAACTCAGAAGCACGTTATGATCACCAAGGACATCATTTTGTTTAACCAAAGATGATGAGCAAGTTGGACAATAGGATTCAATGCGGGCATCTAAATTTGTTAAGGAAGTTTGAAATTATCATAAAGTCATGTTGATCATATAAAATTGATCATTCGGATGGTGCAGAGATTTTTGAATTTCAATAAAGTAAAGATCATTTGGGATTGCATGGTGCGCAAGATGTTGGCAAGATCTAAATTAATTTCTAAGGTGAAATAAACGATTGTTATGACCAAAGGATTGCAATAATAAATGATAGATTTGAGTTTCTTAGCAACTCCAAAAAATAGAAGAGAATTTAAGGAGATGATAAACAAGAATTAACTCTTTTCATTCTTGCTAATGTCTTCCGAATGGATGATTATTTATAGTTGTACATGATTATTTATGAATCACTACTTATCTATTAAGTATCTAATAACCTACTCAACGCAGCTACCTAATACCTTCATCTTGCTCCATTACTATATTACTAGTAATGCCTATTCACTAACTACACCAACCTAACCTACCCATTCATAAAATAATGTTTAGAATGCACCTACATGTAATTCACTCTTTAATTTGATGAAAACAAATCTTTTGTGGTATCATCTAATAGTTTGATACATGTTCATTACAAGTTCATCATTCACCATCAACTATGGAGAAGATCAAGATGAGTTTGACGTTCATTGAGAATGTTTGAATTATTTTCTACTTGGTGAATGAAAATTAGAGAGTACACTCTATTAGCAAATAAAGTGGGCTATATCAATAAGTTCAAGATCAAAGGATTTAAGAATTATAATTGATATTTCATAACAAAATTCATCTAATTAAGCATAAATGTCAATGTCATCATTATATTAGAAATTTTTAGAATTAAATAAAGAAAAATTAAAACTCTAATTTCAATAAATTTATGGTTAAAATAACTTTTTAATAATGCAAATTTATGGATATCAAAATGGTCCAATTCAAATCCAAATAAGCCCAAATCAAGCACTTAAGGAATAGTAAAAAACTTTGTGACACAAATTGTAACACTAAATAATCTTCAAATATTATATGCTTACGATAAAATCGCTGATCTTGATGAGTGAAATTCAATGAGCTCAAGAATATATGATTTTTATGTCTTTAAACACTTTAAATGCTAATATAAATATTTATAATTAATGGAATTATTATGGGTCATCTAATGGAGTGTTCTTGAAACTTTGGCTAAAATAACTAAAACACCACTCTTAAAAAGTATACATAGACTTCAATTCTTCACATGAATGAGAGCTTGTACCTAAATTTAAAATTAGAGAGAAAATGTAGATATAGAGAACTTTAGAGCTCTACATGATGATCAATGTTGATGACCATTATCATCATCTAATCATAATCCCTAAATTATCATCACCTAAGTGTCATCTCTTGACTACCATAACCCAATCATCATTTCTTAATCACCATTTCCTCATCATCATCTCCTAATCTCTATTGTCTGACTGTTATCACTAGACAACCATCTCTTAACTACTAGCATCACCTTTTACTACTCTCATAATCTCTTTCATAATCATAAAAGATCAAACAAGTGCCCTAACTTTATAATCACATCTTTTTCAATTTTAGGGAAGAGCTGAATTCTATAATCTCGCCTATATAAAGGATTATTTCAATTAGCTCAACCACCATGATTTTTCCAATTTTTAAGTTTTTTATATAAAAACTCTAGTACAATGTTAAAATGTTAATATCTCACTTTACCACCATTAATATTCTTGCACATAATAAGTGGGCATCATTTATTGAAAATATTTTAGGATAATGTAAATACTTTTCTAATGGCTGACAAACATAATGTCCATAATAATGGAGCTTTTAATCTAACACGCACCATTCGAGGGATTGACCATGTAATGATATACTAAGAACATTATGCAAAGAGCAACAATATGTAATCCAATTAGTGGAGTTCAACAAATCCTAACTTTAATCATCTTTTTAAGATGTAGGTGCAATAAGCTCAAATTCTTCAATTCTTATAAGAATTTACTTGTAAAATAATTCTTTCACTACATGAGGGAGTTAATTATCCTTGTGGTGAATACAATCTCAAAGTTAGGGAACTCTTCCACAACCTTAAAGTTCCTTCACTGCCATCAAATATAGATATTCTTAATACTATTGATTCAAACTATCCTTATTATTCTACTCAGTTAGCTAGTAATCTCCATGCATCCTTGGTGAATCTAATCTAACCTCATGTCAAAGAAACCCTCGTAATGTCATTAAAGATGAACTTTAATGATTTGTTAGGATTTTCTTTGAGAAATACAAAATCAATTTATCAACATAATTTTTAGGAGTGTTTACCTTTAACAAAGAAAACTCTCCATAATCCTATCTTGATGAGGTTAAGTTGCATATATTATTTCATATTTTAAGACTTTTAATCCATAAAAATCATATTAATCAATTGAATACCATCATGCATATTCAACAAACGTTTAATTTTCTCCTTTATCAAATCATCTTTGCCACTATTAAAGTTTAAACCCTATTTAATTCTACTCACTTTCTAATATAACTACGCACAACTTCAACGATCTTACAAAAGTTTTCTAATGAATAATTGTCAGAAATCAAAAGCTTACCTATGTATTTCTTACCCTTTTGGGATTTTTTCAAATGAGAGAGAAATAATTAATAAGAAGATTCAAAGATTCTCTTTACAGGTTCAATAAATCTTAAGAGTAAATCTTAAGTTATTATGAGACATTTTTCTTGGAGGACTCAACCTAAGATTATTTTGCTCCACACTATTGTGAGAGATAGTATATTCTTATAATGACCTTTGAGGATTTAGTATTTTTTTAGATGATATAAGCTTTAACATTCGAAAATACAAAGGCAATGATATTACACCAACAAATTCATCTGATTAAAATAGAGTCTAAATGCAATCATTAGATTTTAAATTATAGAATTATATTCAAGATCATCAAAACTCTAATCAAGAAAACTTAACTTTAAATTGAATGTTTCTTTGAGACCATCCCAATGACATCAAAATGTAATCCGATTTAATTCTAAATGAGCACAAATCGAGCACTTAAATGTAGTTAGGAACTTTAGGACATTAATTAAAAGATCAAACAATCTCTAAATCCTACAAGCTTAAGTCAAATTGACAGTCTTGATCAAAGGAATCTAATGAGCCTAAGATTACTTGATTATAATGTCTTGAAGCACTTATATATTGAGAATTATTTTATGATCAAATGAATCAATATAGATGTTTGATGAAGTGTTGGGGGAATTTGGCTAAAATAAAATATCTGTCTAAAAAATAATAAATAAACAAATATTCTTTATTTAAAGGAGAGCATGGAATTGATTTGAAATTTGGAGAGCTTAGAGATTTGAAAAATTATGTATCTCTACTTGAATATTGATGTTAATGGCCTCCATCATCATCCAATCTCCCTCACCTGATTTCCATCTCCCGACCATCATCACTCGATCACCATCTCCTGATTTTCATCACCCGAAAGTCATCTCTTGGTTTCCATCACCAAACAACAATTGCTTGATGACCATCTCCCAACCATCACCGCTTGATCACCTTCTCTTGATCACTATCGCCTGATTTCTATCTCCTAAACATAACTACTTGACCATCATTTTTGAACCACTTTCATACAATCACCATCTCCTAACTCAAGTCGCCCCACCACAATCTCTTTACTATAGTAATCACCTTTCAAAACACCTATAAATTTTAATATAATCACAGAAGATGAAAAAAATACTTTTTATTTCACCAAAAATTGGCTAAAAATGTATGATGGAATTTTGGCAAAACTTTTTTTTCAAAAATCTGATGGTAAGATCCCTTAATTCAGTATTTCGTTCTTTCATCTGCTCATTCATACAACATTCCTATTTTTAACCCGAAACCATTCTTGGAATCATGCCTTCAGTCAGAGTCTTTGATTCATTATTCTCAATGTTCCTGGAAGGATTTGCCTTCAACATCAAAGGTATTAACTCACCATACACCTCTTCTCGATAAGCTTCCTTCATTTTGCCATCCACCTCGATTCGCCGTCCACCTCGACTCATCATCCACTCTCTATTTTCTTCTTGGTGGAGATGATTATGTTGATGTTGATTATGATGATGATGTTCTCATGAGCTATGATTAATGCTTTTTCCTGCCTTACCATCAAGGGTGTAAATGAGTTGATCTTGAGTAACTCAAGTTTTGTTAAATGAGCAAAAAATTTGAGTTTCTATATTTATACAAGCTCTTGAGCCTTGTAATGAAGGAGTTACAGTAGATGGTTATTAAATTTTCACTCCCTAAAAGATCTTATTAATTTAACATATAGGATAAATTTTAGATAAATGCTATAACAATTTTATGTTGTGATAAAAATAAGTTAAGTGCATAAATAATGAAGCAAATCAGAGTAAGAAAGCCACCAAGAATTGATCAATGAAAATTTAGGAGATTATGCAAACAATCAAGATTTTTCTTAGATCATCGAGGAATTATGCATTAATAAGGCACTTAATAAAAATGAGCCATTACCCTACTTTAGCATCTAATTACTCATTTTTAAAGTTTTTGATAGCGTACCCAATGCTTATATGCTGACTTGGAGCATTGCAACATTAAAACCTAAATAATAATTGTTGTAAGGCATATTCTAGTAGTGCCTAGGCTTTTCTAGAGCCACCCTCACTTTGAGGAGAGTTTGTGATCTTTTATGGGGCTTTAGGTGCAACACTTTAAACTGTGGAGGCAGTCTCATCTCTATTATCACCTTAGAAAAGGAATTTGTTAGTTGAAGTTTGATACTAGTTCCTTAAGATAGCATGTTAAATTCATCATTAGTCATTATATGAGTGCGGTCAAGAGTGGGTGTTGAGCTAGTGCTATACTTTCAAACCTCCTATCCCAAAGGTCCTTATCGATTGAAGAATAAATATACTATAAAAGATATTTAACTGTATCATTTAGATTCTATCTTTTTCTATAGCATTGTTTTAGAACCTATATTTATGAATAAGTGTTAGATTAATAAATATAGCACATTCAACAAATTATATTAACTTTATACTTAACAATTCAATGAAATCTATGAGTTTTCCCCTATATTTTCTATAACAAATCTAGGCCCAAGTAATGTGATGTTGATTATAACAAACACTATTGTTTTCTTATCACTGTTATTATTGCATATCTATTTTGTTACCCTGTCACTAACATTTTAGGTCCACAAGTCCACTGGAAATGTCAATCATCTCAAGATTGGGTAAACTAGGATTGAGTTTGTTTGTAATTTTAATTTCAATTTATTTTTACCTTTCTTGAGTCAAATCATATATCTGGTGGACAGCATGCTGAGAAACATTGCACACACACACTCAAGGGAGTGAGTTGGTGAGTTAATTTTTTTTTTTTTGGTTTTTGTACTAATCATATGATGCGATGTATATCATACTAGATGATCAGTTAAAATAGAAAATCCTAATTAGGCTACCCCTATTAATTAAGAGTGATTAAACTAATCATATTGTATGATATCATATTATATGATCCATATCATACAAGATGATTAATTATGATTATGAAAAACAACCACCAATCATAATTTAGGAAATATCTTAATATTTAAAATTTTTTCTAATCGCACAATACGATATACATTGTACTAGACAATTTATAACAATCATGCCTAAATTGTTCCTGTGATTAAGGGACTAATTATGGTAGAATTGCTCGATCCGATCATATAGAATGATCGATGACGATCATACTGGATAACTCAAGAGATACATGAGATGATACTTGATTGTCCTGAATCATCAAAAATAAAAAACCATGATTTTTCTTCTCATTATATAGGTCGATCGTATAGGAAGACCCGATAGATTTTTGGGATGATATTTAAATTTTCCCCCATTATCGCCTGTCATACTAGCGATCAGTACAGTGTCTTAAACTAATTATATAGTACGATCGCAAAATCTAATGGGACAATCAGCATAAATACTTGAACTGATGGTACAAAATAATATGGTTTATACTATTTAAAAGAGATATTTTGTACTAGTATGATCTCATGATCGTACTAGATGATATTTAATGGTAAATTAAAAATTAGTGCTTCTCTTGGAGGCTCTTTATTTAAGCCCTTACATTGTCTTGTGAAATATATTTTGCTATTGATTTATTTTGATAGAGAGCTTAGAGGAGGGAGAGAGAGAGAGAGAGAGAGAGAGAGAGAGAGAGAGAGAGAGAGAGAGAGAGAGAGAGCTTTGGGAGAGAAGAAAGGGAGAGATTCTTATAAGGAGTTGTGAGGGATTCTCAAAGGTTACTCCAAGTAAGGTTTCCATTATCTTCTTTAAAGTTCTTTCTTCATTCTTTGGTGACTCTGGGGAGACATTATTTAGCATCAGATTCAGGTTCTCTACCTACTCCATGAGGGAGTAAAAAGATTCATATTATCTACCTAATCCAGGAGGGAGTAAATGGATTTAGGTTCTCTGTCTACTCTAGAAAGGAGTAAAAGGATTCAAGTTCTTTGCCTTCACCAGGAGTGCGAAAAAGATTCATGATACTCTGCCTTACCGGGTCAGTGGAAAAGATTTTTGTAAGGGCTTCTCCGCCTATATATGAAAGATAAAGCAGAGATACTAAATGGTTTAGTGCAATACTTGGAGGAGGCCTCTGGGAGTGGATGTAGGTCAGATTTGACTGAACCACTATAAAATATGGTGTGTTAATTCTTTTAATTTTCCATATTTTAATTTCTACACTTATTTGTGATTTTAATGTGGTTGGAATTTCTAATTATTGTGAACTTAATTTGCTTCTGTATTTTGGGATAAACTTATGTGTTTTAAAATATTTAAAAAGATAAAAAGATTTTTCTTTTTACCTTGAGTAATTTTTTAAAATAACCAATTAACCCCCTTCTTGATTAGCCTTAGGATTATTCTTAAAAGTTTAACGGCCCTCATAAACCATCAAGTGGTATCAAAGTGGTATTCACAAATTAAGTTTTAGAAAACTTAAAAAAAAGATAAATGGCTTACTTTGGAAATCGTAATACTACAAATTGATATTCAATCACATGACTGCCTTTATTTGATAATATTCATTTTTATTTTTAGATAATTTGCATGTCTATATTTTTATAATCTATTGATTATTGAATATGGATGTTAGTTTAGGAGGAATATTCTGTACCTTCACGCTTTGTTAATGGCATTAAAATTGAACTTCTTCTTTTTTTAATGGAGCATAAAAGATAGAGATTTAACTCAACTGAATGTAAAATATTTGAACTATTTTTTTGCTCTTTAAAATCTGAAGATTACATATGTATTTCTACTTGCACTACTAGTAAGAAGATTTAGGACAAATTCTGCATAACTTTTGAAGGAACTAATGAAGTAAAACAATTTAGGTTGAATATTTTGCTCCATGATTATGAACTATTTCATATAAACACAGTGAATCAATTTTTTGAAATGTACACTAGTGGGAAAAATTATGTATCACCACGCAGATTTTGATTTCTCCTATTTTGTAATCGAATACTACATTGAGAATAAAGTACAGTCTCGAGAGGCCGACACAATATTCTACAATGGATTCAATATCAAAATAGGGTTTTGAAAATTGATATTTCTATAATCAAACAATCGCGATTGAATTAAAATTGGATTGAATTGATTTTGATTCGAGTTGAATGATAGGTCTGAGTCGATGCTATGTCAGTGGGCATCCACCTAAGGGATAACCTATGGGCGACGTCTATGCTAGGTTACGAAGACCTAGGCGCTAGAGTTGAATTCTAGGGAAATTAACCTCGAATAATGAGGTCAACATACACTAGATTCACTTAAATTGTTACTTCCCTGCATGCTTTAGAAAGAGAACTTACTAATTATGAAAAAGTTTACAAAATCTTGCATTTTTTACGTACTTCTTGTGATGAAAAAATCACTGCTATTATTGAATCTAAGGATTTGAATGTTTACATCATTGATAACTTGGATCACTAATTAACTACGAGCAAGGAGTGAGTCAAAGATAATTTGATGCAGGTAAAAATAGAAAGAAGAAAATTGTAGCCTTAAAGGCTAATGATTCAGATGGTGACAATTCTACTTCTGAGGATGACGATGACATAACACTAATAACAAGGCAATTCAAGAGCTTTCTAAGAAAAAATTAAAAGCATCATCAGTAATGGAGCAAAGGTAAAGCTAATAATAATTCTAAAGTTTCTATTGATATAATATATTTTGAATACATGAAGCTAGGGCACTTGAAGTTGGATTTCCTAAATCTGAAAACTCACCCGAGCAAAAAAGAAGGACGAGGAAAAAGCTAAATTCAAGAAGGGCAAGCAAAGGACTCAGAAGGCTTTCTAGGCAGATTCTGCTTTAGACTCATCTAAAACTGAAGCATAAGAGGAGGTAACCAACATGTGCTTAACGATAGATAATCAATTTGATCATTCTGATCAATATGATGTATGTGAGCTTTCTTATGATGAACTCTTAAAGTTTTTGAAATTCATAATGCATATAGAAAGCTCAAGAAAATGTATGCGAGCTTGAATTCTGACTTTCTAAATCTGCAGAAAGAGCATGAATGCCTCAGGAAAGATCATTTCACATTTGATATTAATCATATGGCTTTATTAGATGAATTTGACTATTTAAATAAGAAGCATCTTGATTTAACTACTAAGTATGATACCTTGAAAGCATCTAATATTGAATTAGAATATTCTTTTAGAAAAATAAAATGTATATTTAGATGAAACTGATAATAGCAAACATGTATTAAAAATTAAAAAATAAATTCTTGAAAGTGCAAACAAATTTTTACAAGTCAAATTAAATACTTTCAAAGAAAATAAAACATCACATACACTGTAACATAATCCATCACCACATCATGCAGTATCTAAACCTAAGAAGAGGCACCATACCCCAAATAGACTTATAAATTCATTCTTAGGAGTTAGATATTTTTCTTGTGGCATGCTATGATACATCTCCCACACTTGCACTATTTACCATAGAACATATTAGGTGTGGAGACTAAAATTATATACACCATAGTATAACATGTATGCATCTCATTCTTCAATTCATAAGGTGGAACCCAAACTAAACCTAACCTTTGATGATTTTGTTGGGATGCTCTCATAGAAGGTCTCGTGAGAGCATGTGATACTCGGATAGTGGATATTCAAGGTGCGTGACTAGAGATATAAATCAATTCATTTTGCTAGAAGTCAGAGTAGGAGGAAAGATGACACTTGGAAAAAAAACCACTAGGAGAGTGGTCGGCTCAGGTATAATTGAAAACACAAAATATTTTTTTATTGAAAATGTTTTAATGATAGATGTCTTAAAACATAATCTGGTCAACATAAGCTAACTTTGTGATAAAGGCTTCAGTATTAAATTTTTATCTACCAACTACATTATAAACTTATATGGAAATATTGTGCTGTAAGAAAAAAGAATCAATAATATTTATATATTTGATTTAAACTATATTGAACTTGTTATTTCTCTTTCCCTAAAAATTGTTACTAATAAATCCTAGTTATGACATAGGAGAGTGTGTCATACAAGCATGAAAAATTTTAGAAAAATCTTCCAAAATGTTCATTCTAAACAATATAAAATCTTTTTTAGGAAAGTTTGACCCAAATTATAATGAAGAAATGCTCCTAGGGTACTCAAATGTTGAAAAATCCTATAGATTTTTAATAAAAGAACACTAGTAGTAGAGGAGACCACTCATAGTATATTTGATGAATATGATAATTATGGATGGTCTAGGATAGAAGAAGAAGAAATTGTAGAAATAACCTAAGAAGTAGAATATACAAATCTAGAGGAAAGGTAGAACCTAAAAATTCACTACCAAGAGAATAGAGATATTCTTCAATTCATCTTGAAGAATTGATCTTAAGAGACCCATCAAAAGGTATTAGAACTAGGTATGAACTTAAAACAGTGATTAAGAATAATGTAAGCAGAAATTAACTCCTCTAAAACAGCTAAAAGAAGAAACATTGATGATTATTTATCTTCATCTAACTTTTTTAGTGGTGTATTTTCTTTTGAACCAAAATTATTTCAAATTTAAAGTTAAATTTTGAAATAGATGTCTATTTTATCTTCCTACAGTATTCTATCTGATATGAATACTATTCCAAGTCAATGAATCTCTTTCAAGTTTTCTTAATTAAGTTGTTTGTATTTATCATATGGATAGGATTCTATTTTACGGTTTACCCTTCTTTATATAAGATAGTGAGTTTATCTTCTCTCATATTTGGAAGATGATCTTATAACTGAGAAATTCTTTTAAAGATTTAAAAAGGAAATAAGCATGAAAAAATAAAAAATAGGCACAAAATGAGTCTAAAACTAAAAAGATGTGTGATGATCATCAAATAATTGTAAGATTCATGAAGTGCATCAAAAATCAAAAGATGCACAATGTGTGCTAAAAGCTGATAAAGAAGTATAAAATGAGCCCAATATGAGTTAGCTTGCCTTTCTTTCAAATCCTTAAAATCTTAGAAGAATCCTTATGCCAATTGATATATCCTACATTTGAATTTAAAAATCATGATTTCTGATTGATTACTTTGCAATATATTCTATAAGATATTTTTCTAAAATAAAGTTTATAAAGATCACTTTTCATATCTAATTTCTTTTCTAAATTAGATTTTTGTTTAAAAAGGATTTTGACTTATAAGGAGTCTGAGCTAGGATTAACAAGATCGATTTTCTAACTTTTTTTTTTAATTTTAATGTTGTCAATTCATTTCTTACTAGTTTTTAATTCTAATAATGAGATAAATTTATCATTTACTAGAGCAAATTGATTAAAAAAAACTTTAATTTTGTCTTATTGTTACTTTTCATCATATTTTAAATCTATTTTCTATTTTTTTGCTTAATTTTTATTTTGAACCCTTCCTGATCGTCCACCTCCTCCTGAATAGAATCCCAATGGGTTCTAGTTTATTTTATTTCTATTATTGTCTATTTTTTTTATGTACTTACTGTGTTCTATTTAGTGTTCTCTTTTTTTTTTTCCTTTTTATGATGTGAAAAGGGGTAGTAGTGTATTGTTTGCATCATGTGTTTTCATAAAACTAGTTTTCTGCTTAATTATCTTCTATTTTTACTTATGTCTCATATTTTATTAAAAATAAAAAAAGATTTTTTTTTTAACTTTCCTTACATTCAAAATTTCACATTATGAGTGGCAGTTTTAGAGAATGTTAAAAGCCTTCAATATTTTTAAACAATAATATTTTACATCATAAAAAAGGTGGAGATTATTACAAATATGGGCCCAAGTACTATAATTTTGATTATAACAAACATTACTATTTCATTATCACTATTATTATTGCATATCTATTTTAATACCCTACTCACTAACATTTCAGGTCCACAAGCCCACTGGCAACTTCAATTAGCTCAAGCTATGGTAAACTAGGGTTGAGTTTGTTTATAATTTCAATTTTAATATATGTTTACATTTCTTGAGTCAAATCATGTATATGGTGGATACTAGGCTGAGTAACCTTGCACACACATAGTCATGGGAGTGAGTTGGTGAGTTAGAAAAAAATTCTAGTTTTTAAACTAATCTTATAATATGATATATATCGTATTGGATGATCAATTAAAATAGAATACCCTAATTAGGGTACCTCTGTTATTTAAGAGTGATTAAACTAATCATATTGTATGTTCCATATGCTACAGCTCGATCAATTATAATTATAAAAAATAGTTGTCAATCACAATTTAGGCAATATCTTAATATTCAAAATTTGTTCTAATAGTACAATACGATATACATCATACTAGATGATTTATGACAACCATGCCTAAATTGATCCAATGATTAGATGACTAATTATGGTAGAATTTCTCAATCAGATTATATAAGATGATCGATAATGATCATACTGGATAACCCGAGATATACATGGGATGATACTTGATCGTCCCACATCGTTCAAGATGAAAAACCATGATTTTTCTTTTAATCAAACAGGGTGATCATACATGACAACCCAAGAGATGTACTAGATGATATTTAAATTGTCTTCCATCATCGCCTATCATATAGAATGATTAGTACAGTGTCTTAACCTAATTATATAGTATGATCGTAGAATCAAATGGGACGATCAGCAAAAATAATTGAATTGATCGTATAGGATAATGTGGTTCATACTATCTGAAAGGGCTATTTTACACTAATCATACAGGATGATCTCATGATCGTACTTAATAATCTTTGAAGACAAATTAAAAATTAGGGCTTCTTTTGGAGGCTCTTTATTTAAACTGTCACATTATCTTGTGAAATATCTTTGACTGTTGATTTGTTTTGAGAGAGAGCTTAGAGGAGGAAGAAACAGAGAGCTTTGGGAGAGATGAAAGGGAGAGATTCTTATGAGGGGGAGTTGTGAGGGATTCATAAAGGTTACTCCAAGCAATATTTCCATTATCTTCTTAAAACTACTTTCTTAATTCTTTGGTGGCTTTAGGGATACATTCTTTACCATCAAATTTAAGTTCTCTGCCTACTTCTGAAGAGAGTATAAAGATGCAGGTTCTCTGCCTACTCCAGGAGGGAGCAAAAGGACTCAAGTTCTCTGCCTACTCTTAGAGGGAGTAAAAGGATTCAGGATCTCTTGCTTCGCGAGAAGAGTGAAAAAGATTCAAGGTTCTCTACCTCATCGGGTTGACGAAAGAGATTTTTATAATGGCCTCTCTGCCTAGTTGTGGGGGCTAAATGAGAGAAATTAAAAGGTTTAGTGAAATACTCAAAGGAGGCCTCCGGGGAGTGGACATTGGTCAGATTTGACCGAACCACTATAAAATATGGCGTGATCGTTCTTTTACTTTTTCATATTTTAATTTTTCTCACTTGTTTGTGATTTTAGTGTGGTTGAAATTTTTGATTATTGTGAACTTTAATTTTCTTTTGATTGTGGGATAAACTTATGTGTTTTAAAATATTTAAAAAGACAAAAAGATTTTTCTTTCTTGCCTTAAGTAATTTTTTAAAATAACTAATGCACCCACCCCTCTAGATTTGTTCTTAAAGGTTTAACAACCTTCACAAACTTTTATTTTCTTGTAGGAATTTATAGGTCAAGTTTGATATGGATTTTTGAAATAAAAGATGTTGGATGTATAATTAATTACTGCTTGGATACAAGACATTAACAGATGAATTTATCAATGAAGTATTATTTTTCATCCATGCAACCTGTAAACTACCTTCCTTTATATTAGATGGAGAGTTTCGGTGTCCTTATTCCAAATCTAAAAATCAAGCTTACCCCACACCAGATGTGATTACTATTAGTCTATATCATAGAGAATTCATGCTAGAATATTATTATTAGACTTCACATAGTAAGTACAAGCCATATTTTGACTCTCAATATAGCCCATCTATAAGTTCCAACATAATTGAAGAAGAAAATATTATGACATTTGAGAACATGATTTACGATGCAACTACGCTACAATTTTAATAATATACAGAAGAGTCACCAAATAAAAAGGACATAAAACTTCTATAATTTATTGCATGTTGTGTAACAATCAATTTAGAATAGGTGCACTATTCACTTAGAGTTATCTATCATTATAAAGATATTTAACATTAAGACATAATAAAATGTCCCCCATGAATGCTTTAATCAATTCATTGGATTGATTAAGTAGACCAACCCGATAGATAATATAATTCAAACAGATTTATATTGAACTTAAAAATAGTTTCAAAACTTAATTTGATAGCTATAAAAGTATATTTATGTATTAATGGATGGATATTATACTATTGTGATATTTTATTAGGGATTGCATGTTGTCATTGTAACACGCCAACTTATAAACAAAACTTTAGAAAGAAAAAGAAAGTGGAAGGATGTGCAAGTCAATTGATTTTTTTACTTGCCCATTTTTCTCATACTGCAACGTTTATATGTATCTATGAGATTCACTGCACATATGAGATGGCATAACAAACGTAACTCACATATATGTGTTTTAACACATCTATTAGAAAAATATGCCTAGAAACACTTTGACCGTACACATCAAATCTTCATTACATAATTAAGAAGTGTAATATTAGATTTATTTGAGAATTATTTTACTCCATTTAGTCAATCTACTTTATCTAACTCATACTGGGTTGTGATACTCATCTCTTACAATCTTCCTTTAGAGTTGTGTATGACTACACCCTACATGTTTCTGACACTTATCAATCTAGGCCATATAATAAAAAACAAAGATAAAAGAGTTCTTTCAACCTTTAATCAATGACTTAAAATTATTGTGGGAAGAAGTGGTTATTATATATAATATCTCCACCATGAAAAATTTTATAATAAGGGCAATGTTACTTTGGATAATTGATGAATTCCAAGTATATGGTATGACTTTAGGTTAGATCACTACAGGGAAGCTAGCTTGCACATATATCATAGAATATACTAAATCATTTACTTTAAAGCATGGAGGTAAGAACACATGGTTTGATAGTCAGCACATGTTCTTACCTGAAAACTATCCATTCAGGTGATATAAGGAGGCTTTCACCAAAAACTAAATAGAGATGATATCGTCCTTCAAGTTTAAGTAATGAGCAAATATTTGAAAGAGTAAAGTTGATACCCAAAATCCTTGATTCTCCTACGTTATCTGATTATAAAGTGTTAGGGTATAGAGTTAATCATAATTAAACAAATAAGATCATTTTATAGGTTGTACCTTTTGATATGCAAAGAGATTTCTACTAGTTTCCCTAGCAAAAAGAATAGACCAAAAAATTTTTAGAAGCATAGATCTACTCGCTTATGAGATACATTTATTGATCTTAGGAAGTCAGAGAACCAATTGCTCTGGATTGGTGAGCGTGTATAGACAAACATGATCAGAGTTTGGGAAAGCCCAAATTATACTAGGACGAGGGATCAAAATTGATAGAATTGTACTTCTAACATCAAGGGCATGGGTAATGCTTTCCATAATGAGGTCTCAATTTGACACTAATCACATGCGATGATTGATAAGAATTTTAACTTATATTTATTAATTTATTTAGTTATGAATACTAATCTAAGTATATTATAGAGTGAGATGCTGGGTAGATAAATAATTGTTGTTAAGTAGCACACTCATACCCACTAGTACTAAGAGGAATAGTAGTAAGTGAACGAGAGAAATATTTTGAGTGATAATTATACAATGATTAATCTTGTTTTATCTTTTGTAGGATGATCAGTATATATGGCTTTAAGAGAGCCAAGATGTAGCTAGTGAGGGATCCTCTAGGGAATCAGCAGTTATTCTGACTACTAGATATAGTAGCTAGTTGTAAGAAAAATGCAGAAGGAAAGAGTTTATGAATTATGGCTTGCAAGCCTACACATACGAGGGACAGTCCTCTGCTCTTCATGCTTCTTAACAAGCGGCTAGGAGGGCTTGGTTAGCGAACAGGTGAATACCCTGATAGTAGAGCTAGAACAAGTTTGAAAATCTCAAGCGAACATGCAAATGCAATAAAGTTAGATATTGGAGGAGCTTCAAAGAATCAGGGAGTAGTTTAGTGGAAAGCAATATGCCCCTGCATCGCCCTAAAAGAGTGAGGAAACTAATTCTGAGCAGATTGTATGTGTTTGTAAAAAGTTCATTGATTTTTTGATGTATAAGGACTTTGCCGATATTGTACAATTATTGTAATGTTTGAGAACATTTTGAGAAAAGCTTACTTAAAATTTAATGCAATGTAGAAATACTAGTCTATGTTTTGTGTTTTAAATGTATAAAATGCTTGTGTTATGTTGTATTGTAGAATAATTGACATGAAATTATTTTGTTTTATCTGTGCTACAGGTTTTCGGTGGATTTTCGGTGAATTTTTCACCAAAAAGGTCAGTATGACAATTTTAGTATATGAATACCGACGAATTTTTCTGCCAAATTTTTTGGCGAATAAATACATCAGAATTTCTTTTCACCAGAAATTATGGCTATAAATGCTCTAGAAATCATAGTTTTTCCAATCCTAGATCCATTGAAAATCTATCGGAATGGTTTCTGATAAAAATTTCCATTCAAACTTCATTTCTGACGCTCAAAATACCGTCGAATTTTAATCCGTCGAAAAGCCTTCGGAGATGATAATTTGAGGTGGATTTTGAAGATTTTCCAGCATATTTTTTTCTTCGAAAATTACTACATTTCATGTAGCAATCTACTTATAGGAAAGAGCGGACTTCTATTATCTCATGTACATGGTAGATTGTGATGCTATGATTTTTTTTTATTTCACATAAAAACCCCAGTGCCCCCTCTTAAATCTTATTTTATGTGTATGTGTTATATCTTCATTTAAAGCTAAGACATTAATCTCTCATTCTACCATCACAAATATTATAGCACACAAGAAGTGCTTATGTATCTTCAATTTCTTTCACATATGTGATCAAATTAAATCATCACTAAAGCCTCTAGCATGACAAATACAAATCCAAAAACTAATCAAACAACAAGTCTTTGAAATCATAGAAGTAGTACAATGCAAATTGAAAAAATTAACTCTTACCTCACAATAGCCAAAATTTGGTGTAAAATAAACTATATATCATAAGATCCAGATTTAGGCTTCATTTGGAACGACTTTTTAAATGTTTTCTAAAGCAGTTTTCTATTTCAAAAATTTCTTGAATTAAAAAATTTTGTACTAGAAAGCTGCTTTTACAAAGCATTAGAGAAGCCGCCCAAACGAAATCTTGATTTAGGGAGGTTAAGCCAAATAGAAGCATGCTAAATAATTAAAGAGCATATTCTTTCAATAAGGAATAAAAAACTAATTAAACAATTACAGTATATACATTACTTTACAAAGCATACATATCCAATGCAATAAATTAGTTGCAATCTTTGTCTTTATATGCTCCCATTATAATCAACTAATTTTTTACTTCAATGAGTCGCTAAAGGACAAAAAAGAAAGATTCAAACATCTATGATTTTCACTTATAGATCTTTCACATACAATTTTTTTTTTTAAGTGTCAATTTTGAGTGATAATATAACAAAACTTTAGTTCATTAATTAATAAGGTTCAATAATCTCATTTGAATAATCAATAATTGTAGCCAATTTAACCCTATCATACATAACATTTAATATTTCTACCAAACCTATTTCTTAGTGCTCTAAGCATAAATATATTATTTTAGTACATGAAAATTTTGTCTTGTAGGTAGAGTGTTGACCAACATATTGACTTTTGTCATAGGAAGAAAATTCTCATTAATCCCTTAGCCCTAAAGTGGACATATTGAGGCCCCTAATTTTATCCAAGTAACTTATAACTTAGATGATTATGTCATTAATTGAAATGTGAGCATTAAAGAATAAGAGATATCATGGTCATGATATATCATGGTTGTTTGGATTTATGCAGAGTGCAAATGTATGAAGACTTTATAAGATATAAATTTTCTCAATATACATTTATGAAAAGTATATTTATGATGAAGATTTTTATTTGATCAAATATGCATTTTATATATGATTATAATGGTTAAATATATCAATAATTAATAATAATATTAATTAAAAAAAGAAACTAAAGCTTCATTTGGAACAACCTTCTTACTACTTCTTAAAACAACTTTTTAGTACAAAAAAAAATTAATTTTTGTGCTAGAAAAATTCTTTAAGTAATAAGAAAGTCATCTCAAATGAAATTTAAATGATTAAAATGAACTTATACATTTACAACATATTCAATGCATTACTAATTTTTTAATATTACACTTCTAATGTTAAATTAATTAAAATTTCAATGTTGATACTATAGTGCCAAATACATATTACATTTAATACTTCTTCCAACCCTATTACTTAGAGTGCTATATGCATAAATATATTATTTTAATAAATGATATCATTGTATTGTATATATAAAGTGTTGAAGAATTATTATCTTGACTTCTTTTTCCTACAAAGAAATATTACCATTCATCTTATTAATTTGTTATTAAATTAACATTCAATTTCGGCCAAAGAGTTCATTCAAACAACCCTTAACTTATAACATTTTATATGAAAGATTATGTCGTTATGTGAGAAAAGTTTATGACACTTTGCATTCATATGTCATAGTTGATTGGATTTATTATGTGAGAATGTTAATATATAACACTTTGTATTCATATGTCATAGTTGATTGGATTTATGCCAAATGTAGATATTTGGAGCTATGTATTGAGCACTTTATAAGAGATGACAATGAACTTAAAGTGATATTAAAATATCATTGTAAGGGAAATTTAGTTGAGCATAGATATTGACATCAATACCAGTTGATTTGAAATAGGAATAGAGATGCACAATTTCTATCAATCAAGATTGACCCAAATTGGATTGTCCTAAACCAGCATGGTTCAAGCTAACACTCCTCCTTTACTCACAAACCGTTAACATGTTTGAAGAAAAAGGGTCGGCTACAACCTAAGGGTCTCAATACTTGACACGTCCCGAAAATCCGACCAAAAAATTTTAGGTTAGGGTCAACCAGTTTGTGAAATGGGTTGGGTTCGGGTTCAACAAATCAACCCGTTTTAAAAACCTGGTTAGGTTTGGGTTGACCCAGAACCTGGATCAGCCCGTTCCAATTACAATGACCTGGAAATCCTATCATCCACCTCTCCTGTGCATGTTGTCCCACGTGAAGCCTCAGTACCGTCTATCTCTCCCATCGTACCGCGTCCCACCGGTACCGGTGACATTCCTTCCTATACATTTTAGTAAACCCTAGTTCGACGACATTTGATCCCGCCAGTGCCGTCGTCTCGCGGGTTAGAGTCAACCTTGCCATCCTGCGAGGTTAGGGTCATCCCCGCCATCCCTCACATTTCCTTCCAGTTCTACGTCTTCAACGCTGTCGTCCCTCACTAGCTTTAACGCCAATGACATTCCTATCATTAATTCTTGCACTTCTTCAGCCATAACCCGTGTCGGTCGTGTCAACCCGGAAACTCGACCGGGTTCGGGTCGTATCAAATAGCGTCGAGTCAGTTCCGTGTTTGACGCGAACTCGACCTACATCTCGATTTCAACACCTCTACTACCACCCCTCCAGTCTAGTGGAGGCTATCAAAATATAACATTTAGATCAATTTCATTACAATTATATGCTAATGCTAACCGATTATTCTGACACATACTTGTTACTAAAAAAACATCAAAAAATTTTAAAATTGTATATAAGAGCTATTGTGACTTCTATTGAACCTCATTTACAAAAATGTCATTCACAAAATATATAAATAATCTTAACTTAATTTATTCGGACCATTATCAATCATAGTTATATGGATCCTTAAGGAACTATGAATCATTGAAGATAATCCTTAAGGAGTTTTTACAAGCCATTAAGAAACCATATACAACCATAAGCATCGTTTTCAACAACCTTTAAGATAAAGCAAGCCTAAAAATCCTTCAGGATAAACTAAATCATAATAATGGGATCCAAAAACTTCTAATTATTTATCGGAATTCATTCAAATTTATATTTATAACTCATAAAAACATGTAATGTATGGATTGTTTGGTTTATTGAAAAAGTAATTCACAAAAATGGAACATGATGGTTTTAAAAAGCATCTTGCTTTGTTTGATGAAAATGAATGGAAAGCAATTTATTTATATTCAGAATTCATCAAATTTGGACAAATTCTAAAGACATTGCACACTAGAAGCTTTGACCCTTCTCAAGATCATTCATCACCACTACATTTAAGTGGAGGAGCACGGTTACCAGAAAATTTATATAGAAGAAAATATTCAAAAGTGTGTGGCGTATTATAGAATGTGATGATCAGGTTAGCAAATTCAAAGAATGCGTCGGACTAATTGATGCATTCTTTGAATGCACCGGACTAATGTGTGTAATACAAAGAATGCACCGAATATTTCGGTGCATTCTATGGAATATGTCAATTTATTAGTTGCATTCTATGGAATGCGCCGATTGATTAAGCGCATTTTAGCTAAACCGACCAACGTCCATGGTTTTTCGGAAATTTTTTGTCGGACGCTGGGATCAGATCTGTGAATTGCGGGGGATAGTAGGAATGCGATAAAAATATTCGGTGGAGGGCCTCGTTTTGAAGCAAAATAATATTCGCTTGGCCTTATAAAATATCCCCCACCCCCGAGGGATGCATCACTGAAGATTGAAGAAAGAAGAATATCAGTGGAAGAAGGTTAGTAAGCTTAGACTTTTTTTTTTTTAAGAATTAAATATGTTCTTATTTGTTATGAGATATGATTATGTTGTTGTTAGATGTAAGTAGAATTTTTTTTTATGTGAGATGTGATTATTATTGGTACTTTTTTCTTTTTTCCAAGCTGATATTGTTTGAAGGTCATTATTCTACTTGTCTTAATAGCTATTGACATTATAAATTTATATAAGCTATGGATCTAACCACCTAATGAAGTGAGGATAAATTTACATGAGCGTTAGATCTTATAAGCTGCAAATCTGACCACACTATAAGCTATGGATTTCTTGCAGAAGTTTATTAAAGTGATTTTTTTTTTTTCAATACTTCAAAAGTGTTGATTATTTTATTTTTTTTCTGTAAGAGTTCTTATAATATTAACATTTTAATTATATGTAATAATATTCCTTAAAGAAATTTAAATTTATTTATTACTTAAATATAATAATTTAGTTAAGTAAAATTT
>NW_021319178.1:12893017-12903237 GCF_001605985.2 Dendrobium catenatum | reverse complement strand
CAATGTATATATTATATATGCATTAATTTATCAAATTGTTATAATAATAATTTTTATAAATATTATAATATTTATTACAATGTATTAATATGATTTTATTTTTATTAATAGTAATTATTATGAAATTTCTTGCATTAGATTTTGAATATTCAACTTCAAAATATTTCAGGAAAAAATATTTTTCATGTAAGTAAATAATCATAAGTGATCTTAAGTGAACCTGCATAGAGATAGATTTAAGTGATCGTAAGGTGCTTCAAATAATGAAATGAATTATAAATTTTGAAGATAATATAATAATTTTATTCCTATAAAATACGGAAATTTGGTATACTTATGAAATATTCTAATGAACGCTAATGTTTAAAGTGTAAATAAAATATCTTTGGCAATGATAGTAATATATATTGACATCTTAACAAATTGACTAAAAACATTAATACATTACAATCAATATTGTTGATTATGATACCTCCAAAATTTGTTAAAGATTTATGTATATCATCCTATTTTGGTAGCATGTCACAATTGTTGCTATATTTTAGGGGATAGTTGTGTATTGTGGACGAACTCACACCGACATATATTGGTGGAAGAAATCGTCCACTCCTCATTGATGAGAATATCTCGCTTACAATGCTGAAACAATGAATTATGCATGCCCTAAGGATCAATTCAACAACAAATATTGTAAACCTAAGATGTCAAATGGTGTCACACATGTCACTGATGATAAGGTTTGTGAGTTCATGTTAGTGGAGGGTAGAACTCATACTATCGTAGTGTATGCGGAGGGTGAAGAAATAAGAAATGATGATGTTGCTGATCCATCAATTCAAGTGCATATATGAGTATTAACAACTCTATTTTTTTATGCTTCATTGGGTACCTTCTTAAATATTAACGGCCCTAAAAAAAAAAATTAACGTAGGCCCACTACAATATCTGTTGACCTGCGGGATGGTGGAAGAGCGAATATGATAAAGGTGGAATATGACTTTTAGTTCATTCGGCTGGCTCATAATCTTATCATAGCATTGGTTGAGAAATGCTGCCCTTTGACAAACACTTTTCATTTCACAATTGGCGAGATGATCATAACATTGTAGGATGTTCAAATGTTTTTTGGTCTTAGAGTTGATGGACCCGCAATTGTGGAGCCCAATGTTATTGGTGCAGAATGCCTATGTACAAGCTGGCCTAACTGCTATGACAAGCTCCTTGGTAAACATCCTAGCAGTGATATAGTGTACCACACACCATGTAATGAGGATGACATAGCAACCTTAGGATGGGTTCAACGCATGTTGAGTCTATGCTTCCACTTTATTGGCTATGATGGACATTATAAATAGACTCATATGATGACTTAACCCCCGAGCTTTTCCTTCAACATGTTCGGGCATACATCATATTCATGGCTGGTTTCTTCCTAATACCAGATATGTCACAAAGTCATGTAGCACTGTAGTTGTTGCCTTTGCTTGTGGATGTGCACATTTAGTACGATGTCCTTAAGTGGTGCGGTTCTTGAACATCTTTATAGAGAGTTGTACTATGTGATAAGGTTGATAAGGATATATATCGACGGATGTGTAGCATTATTGTAGGTATGGACCTAAAAAAGGTTGCATATTGGAAGGCCAAAACTATTAGACCCTCAAATTTTTGACTTGGTTGGAGGACCATTGGGTTGCAGGTGAGTGTGTTATTGTTCTTTAACATTTCAATTCATAGTATATGTGAACAATAAATCATTCAATAATTGAATAGGTGTGCTGAATATCAAATATATAAGCATCCATCTATAAACACATTGACCTATCGGGATGATTTGGATGGTCTACGGATTAGTCAAGTTTGATAAAATTAGATTAATAACAAAAATCTATAAAAATTTGAAGTGTTGTTGATAATTTTTTTTCTTAAAATGTTAGGTTTCCATGACTTTGAATATACCACAAGCTTTGGATGATCTACCCCTACAATATCAAGATGAGAGGGAGATTTGGAGGGTAAGTGTAAGGCTTATCAGTTAGAAGTGTGCAGAGTATCACCTACCAGTCCGTGTCATGAGATAGTTTGGAATGGCACAGTCCATATATATTGAACCTATGGATCAAAGTTTTAGGTGGATTGATAGGCATGGTAGAGCTTATTTGGATTTGACCATACTTATCGTGACTACTTATATCTATGGGAGGAGAGAAAGGGCATATGTGGTTCCCATTACTCCACCATAAGGTACACGTAATCTGGAGTTAGGTGCATACCACTGGTGGTATAGATCTTGTGCTTCAATCTATCTATTACAGTTATAGATGAAGCCTCCAAACACTTTCTTTCCTAGATCACCAGGCTAAAGACTACTAGTACGTATGATGAATTATGATATATATTTTATAACTCATTTTATTACTAAACCAATTTGTTAAATTTATTACTAATGAAGCACTCATTACTCTATAGCTCGACTACTACATACGATCTACTGCAGAAGTAGAGCCACTTGCTGTCGGGAAGGACAAAATGCTAGTTCGTTGCAATTGGTCGTTGACCAAGTTGTTGAACTTTCTACCAGAGTTCAACGATCAATTTATATTGACTACGCCACTTTTGATACATCGACGGATGAGCCAAACCAAGCTAGGGAATATAGAGTGGATTCTTATAGAGCTCAGGGTCCTAAAAGATTAAACTTAGATACTCCATCTTGATCGATAGGCTGCAGACACTATCAGACTGTCGAGAGTGATCCGCTGAGTCTTTCCATGTACATGCCATCCATCGATTATGATGTCACTGGTGTCGGACCTTCCACTCAATATTAGAGCCCATATAGCAATGGCCATGCTAGTGAACCAATAAATGTATATTACGGCACACAGTCCCAATAGTCCACCACATATTCATTATTTCACATGGCTATATCAGAGTGGATGTCATCAGTTGGCTTGCCATCTTCCCCCATGTAGCATGAAATAATTTTAATGGGTGGATATCCATCATGACAAGGTACACAAGTATCATAGCAACCTATAAAAGTACATCAGCAGGAGGAGGAAGTGTTAGATGAGACAAAATTTCAAAGGAGAAGACAAAAGGCCCCAATTAGATATACTCCATGGAGTGGGGCACTACATCGGCATCGTTAAATGTAGCTTTATGTTGTATTTTTTTCATGATGTTTATGTCAATATATAGATTATTAATGTTATATTTCATAATATGAACTTTAGTTATTGATAAACTTTACATTCATGTTCCTACAAAATTATAAAAGCATAATAAAGAATTACAATGTATATAATTATATTACTATTTAGGTTTACTACAACTTAAGATCCAATATGTATTGTAGAGTGAGCACAAAAGAAAGATTACTTTTATTTTATAAGTTGACTTGTTTCTCTTAGTGTCATTTAACACCATTTATTTTTTTTATTTTCATGCTACATTAGAAGCCGCTAGATAAGGAAGATTAACTCCTTCAGAGCTTCTGAAAATCTATCACTTCATCTATATTACTCAACAATGTACTCCTCTGTTATGGATAAGATCAAAAGCGTCCCGATAAAGCAAATGATTGAAGAGGGAAGTTGCAGCTTACATGGAAGTTTGGCTTTCACTGCAAATGAAATCCTTGAAGCTAAGGTAACATCAAATGAAATATTTAGGTGTGTTATACATACTTGGGGGGAAGACGATGATTGCTTAATGTGGCATAAAAATGATGAAGTTAAAAAAAATAAAGCAATATAGTGTTGATAGTGAACTTTGAGATGTGGGTTGGAAATATCTACAATAAAGATTTAGCTATCATGACAAGCACCTTGTATCATTAGATTTTCTGAAGGTTCGAATTCGTAAACTTGGTCATGATAAAGAAGGTAAAGTTGAACTGGAGATGGGAAGGTCCATGCTTGACATAGATCGTTATACTCTATACCGTTATTGGTGTCATGCACATGATCAATGGTTTCTAGATTACTATAAAATGCTGATGTAAAGTTCTTAATATGGAAAGAAAAAAGATTTTATAAATTGACAAAATTGGCATCAGGTCCAACAAGAGTTTGAATTACACTTTAAATGTTGTCCTACACAAACACAGCTCCAAGCTCGTGTGCGATATCTACTTACGAATATATAACATAATGTGGATGTGTTTGTTTACCTTTTTTAAATCACTATAGAGTTCGTTATGTATTGATATGTAGGTTTATGCTACTGGTTATTATGTTATTTTATAATTATTTTTTATATAACGTTAATTTGTAATGGCTAGCCAACGAGCATGTTTATTAATTAATATTACCTATTGATGTCTGTAAGTATTTTCTAATAACATAATAAAATTAGGATTGAATATATTTTGATTTATGTATTTCTCATTTTCTTGGATAGCCAATACTGATTAAAGTTCATATTCAACTTATAATATCATCATTATCAAGATCTTCATTACCAAGGCTTTCATCATCAAGGGATTTCCTTCATATAATCCCTAAAAAGAAGTTGAAGTTGGATGGTAAAAAGAAGTTGAAGTTGGATGGTATTATTCGATTGACATATTGTCTATCGTATCCCACTAATGATATCCTAGAGGAGAAAGCTAGATCGAATGAAATTATTTATTGATGTAAACATGAATGGTCATGGTTTGAAGATAGCATCATCAAGGGATACACACAACAAAGTAATCAAATGTTGTTATCACATGTATATGGACGGAATAGACTTAAGTGATATGGGTTGAAAATTTTTACAATAAAGGTTCATGGATCAAGATGGACATTTGACTCCTATGAGTATTCTTAAAATCAAAATTGGTTAAATTAGACACGAACAAGATGGTTTGAAAAAAAAATAAAAATCGGCAAAAACAAATATTAAAAAAATTCAAAATCTTCAATCATAAATTTTAAAAAATTCATGTGTGCAATCATTGGTACAATCATTCGTCATGCAATATACATGTGTATAGAAGTGGAATACGTAGAAACATTTGGCGCATTCCTTAGAATGCGCCGAACGTTTTGGTGCATTTCTGAATGCGCCAAAAGCAATGGTGCATTCTAAGAATGCACCAATCCGTCTAGTGCATTCTTTAAATGCACTAAACATTATGGCTACTTTGCTCTTTTTTAAATTTTAATGCATTCATGCTCCTACTGTTAAATTTAATTAATCTTTGGCTTCTTCTTAAAATTTGGCCATGAGAATATGAAAGCCCGTTGGGCCAAAAAATATACCTACTTAAAATTCATTAAACCCATAAAAGCTGAAGGTTTTTGGTAATGCTAATAAAATACTCAAATAGTGCATCGAAAAGTTATGATCACTTTTTTGAAAATTCAGAAAATACACAAATAGTGCATCGAAAAGTTTAATCGGCAGTGCAGGTGAGGGCGCTAGCAAGGGTGCAGGTGCAGGCGTGGTCTCGGGGGCAGGAATGAGGTTGGGAGCGTTGAGTGCTGGGACAGGGGTGCGTGGGGCAAGCGTGACCCAGGCCAGTCGGGTTGATTTCAGATTTTTGTGTTGATCTAAACTCATCCTGAATTTTCAATCATGTTTAAAATTTACAACCTAATCCTGACGCATTTTCTAAACAAGTTTACCCGAACCCATAATTTTTTTGGCGGCTGAAATGTTGACACCCCTAGCCCTGTCGTTGGCCAGCATCCACTACCACTGCCTCCAGCCACAAACACCTTTGACCCCCACCACCGATGTCGACCACCACCCACGTTACCACCGCCCACCACCATCAACCTTTGCCCCACCTCTGGCCGCTACCACTGTAATTGGTAATCACCCTCCACCACCACCAGCCCTTTGTCGGCTCCTACTATTCCATTCAGACACCACCTTCCTGCCACTGTCCACTCACATCTGCTATCTTAGGAGTTTATATTACATTTGATATGTCATCAAAAAATTATCTTGATCGGACACGAATCTTAAGGCAAAAATCAAGTTGGAAACTTCAAAAATTAAATATGGGATCATCTGAACTTCGATTTCAGCAAACTTATAGTTGAACTGAACGTCTCGGAAATACGAACCCAACGACACCAAATTCAACTCAATCCGGGCCCAAATGAGTCCAAATCAAGGACCCGAAGCGGTGTTGGAAGGTTCAAACCACAATTTGAATTACCAAACGGTTTCCAAACATGACATACTTATAGTTTAATTGAGCAGCTCGACAAGACGAATCCAACGAGCCCAAGATTGTAGAATTTGATATCATTAAGATCTTCAAATGTCTGATGAACAATTCATGATCAAGGGATTCAATATCGGTCATCCATCCAAACCACTCCCCATTTGCCCTTGATCCTTCTCCTATTTACGGGTCATGCCATCCTCAAAAAACTATAAATAGGCCCTCATTTCTCTTGAGAGGGGACCCAAACAAGAAGAAGAGAAGGGTAGGAGGGAAGAAACTCCTCCTCGAGCACCACCGGGATTCTACCCGACTTCCAAGTGACACCGAAATTCCGCCCGACTTCCAAGTGATGTAGGAATTTCGCCTGACTTTCTAGTGATGTGTGAACTCTACCCAATCTCCAAGTGACACCAGAATTCTATCTAATGTCCAAGTGACTCTGGAGTTTTGCCTGAATATCATCTAAAATTGAAGTTCCTCTCGGCCGCCGACTGACGTCAGACTTCTACCTAAAGTCGGACCTCCGTTCGTCACAAGATTTCTACCCGACGTCGGACATCTATTAGATGTTGGATTTTTGTCTGTCGTTTGACTTTTATCTAATGCCGTCCTTCTGACCTCCATCGCCCGCCAACTACGGTCCTTCTGACTTACATCTCCCACTGACTACGGTCTTTTATGACCTCCATCGCCCGCCGACTACGGTCCTTTCGACTTATGTCGCCCACCGACTATTGTCCTTCTGACCTCCATCACCAGACAACGATCTTTATGACCTTCGTCGCCCGTCGACTACGGCTCTTCCGACTTACATCGCCCATCGACTACACTCCTTCTGACCAAACGAACATGTCAACCATGTAATGTACTGCATATGATGTACATAGAGCCAAGGCCTTCTCCCCAAGGAAGGGTCTCATTTGTAATCAACGGCAAATATTAGTGGATTCATTCAAACTGGGCTAGGCCCCATAGTTTTTCCCCCTTTTCAGGAGTTTTCCATGTAATAATCTTGGTGTCTCATATAAATGCAACACCCTCTCTCTTATCTGATTGCGTACCAAATTTTCGTACAATGCTAAGACGCTAAACTTTATTTTTCTCTATCGTCGTGAATACTCTAGGATGAAACAACATTCATTTTACTTCAAGCTAAAAATAAGTAATCACTTGCATTTTTTTATAGTTATTCTAATAGCTCCAAAGTATTTCAAATACATTGCATTTCTTTTTAAGTTTCTAACTCCAGAAATTTTCATTTTCAATCCCTAATATTTGTATAAATATAGGACAAATAATATGTCTAATATGAATAATTTAACACAATAAGTGTACAAATATTTATCATAATATAAATTTTATATTCAATTATATAAAATTATACATACTATAAATCAATTAAATTAATAACATAAAAGATATCACACAAGTCTTATTGCAGATATAAGGTGTTGATTGCAGGCGAACGCGAGCGGGGGATCGTGTTGAGCTGCCGTTGCGAGCTTGCAAGGTGCAGAGTCCGAACATGAGTGGGGAATCACATTGAGGTGTCGGTGCAAGGTGGGGAGTCCGGACACGAGGCAAGAATCGCGCTAGTTGTAGGCATGTTTTCAAGTCAACCCAAGTTGATTTTGGTTTTTTGGATCAATCCGAATCCAATCAGATTTTATAAATTGGTCAAAAAATGAAACCCGAACTTGACCCATATGGCAAAAGTGTTGACTCGAACCCGAAATTTTTTTGGTTAAGTCCAGATAGAATTTCAGATCGGATCAAATATTACTTTTTGATAAGCCTTCATGTGACCAAATGTGTAGCAGCCAAATGAACCACTAACCTTTTTTCCTGACTCGTGTTTAAAATTTGTGCATAAAGGAGGAGGGCCGGCGTAAACCATGTTGACTTAAGCTAGTCCAATTTGCCTCAATCTAGCTCAATACAAATAGTAAATCTCTATTTGTACTCTAAATCAAAAAAAACCTTTGTAACAACAATTTCACTCAACTAGATTGCCCTTACAATAATATTTTTACATAACTCCGAATTCATCGTCATCTCTTAGTTAATTTTACATGTAATTTTGGTACTAATTTTAACTACGTTTGGGACGACTTTTTTATTACTTCTTAAAGTAATTTTTAGTTCAACTTTTTTAATTAAAAATTTTTATAATAAAAAGCTACTTCAGAAAGTAATAAAAAAACTATATCAAATGAAACCCATGAGTTGCATTGAGAATTGTATATCACAGTAAAACTTGAGCTTAATTAAATAAATTTTTTTTAACTAATTCATATATTTAAAAATGTCATTATATCCTAACATAATTTTTTTGAGAATAAATTTTAAAATTATTAAATTTACTTTAATTAATATTAATGTAATTCAAATTCTTTATATTTAATAATAAATTTAAAATAAATCTACTAATTTTGAAGTTAATATCAAAATATCTTTATCCAAATTGCTTTCATTTACTGATTCAAATATAGACTATAAGAAAATAAAGGGCTGTTGGGCCAAAACCAGCCAAAACCAAAAACGTACATAAGCCCATAAAACTTGCACTTTTTTGGTAGTAAATGAATGCCCGAAAGGCATCAAGGGAAAAAGTTGTGATCACTACAGTTTATGTTTATTTTTAAAGAATTTTTCACTTATTTGACACTAACAATCAAATCTTTAAATTATCCCAATGAATCTAATGTACTTATACATCTAAATATCAACAAAATCAAGCTCAAGCCATGTTATCTCAGATTACTCTATCTCAGCACAAAAGGAACTCGTTAGTTTATATAAATGAACTCACGTTAAACAAGTGAGTACAATCTAAAAATTAGTCTCAAATATGCAATGGTGACCTATCAGTCTATCCTAATGAATAGAACCTACGAAGTCAACCCTAGCAACTACTAAGGGGTTGACTTTATAGAAAGCTATTAATCATCTATTAGGTTACTCGTCTAGTAATACTTGCCAAGCCAGTGACTTCTTAGAAGCATAATGAACATTTTCATCAAATCAAACATTCTAACTGAGTTATACATCTCATATATACATAAGGTAGGAGAAAGATCTGTGAAAGTAGAGTTTGCTTTATCTATTTTTAATTTTTTATTTTCAAAATCAAAGGATAGATGGATAGTTGATTTGTTCTTACGGGCGGATCAAATATCCTTTATACTTAATTATGAAAATAAAGCTATGATTTATTCTCCTAATTGGAATGATAGGAGAATGTGTTTATCATCCTTCGGGATGATTTATACATTCCCTATGCTGTGTCTGATTAGGAAAATAAATTATAGCTTTCTTTTTTTCAAATCGATAGACGGATAATAGTCTACCCTTTGGGTGGTATAATGTCTAACTATGTGGATTTAATTGAAAGAAAATATTTAAAATATAAACAAAACAAATCAAGTGGGAATAAAAAACCTTTAAAGAAAATTTTCTCACAGGGGTCATCCATATTCGTACTAAATGAAGCATGATTTGTGTTAACTATTCATACTATATGATGTCAGTTCGTACAGACGACCAGCAGAGTATGAAATAAGGTTCGTACAGGATCGTATCAGACGAATATGTTCAGTTTTGAATTGTTCATATAGTATGATGTCAGTTCGTATAGATGACTAACATAGTATGAAATAAGGTTCATATAGAATCGTACATAGATTTTTGAACTGTTCGTACAGATGATCCTCGAACATATTGTACAATCTTAAGTCAGAGTGTTTCATTTTTTAAGGCTTCGTTAGTTGACTTATAATTTTTAATTTTCTGGCCAGTTTTTCTTGTGTTTCATATATAAGAATTCTAAAAACTGGCACTCAATACCTTTGCTATGATTTTTGAACTTAAATTTTCCCAATGAATCTAATGTACTTGTACATCTAAATATCAACAAAATCAAGCTCAAGCCATGTCAACTCAGACTACTCTATCTCAGCACAAAAGGAACTCGTCAGTTTATATAAATGAACTCACGTTAAACAAGTGAGTACAATCTAAAAATTAGTCCCAAATATGCAATGGT
>NW_021319178.1:12885678-12892917 GCF_001605985.2 Dendrobium catenatum | reverse complement strand
CGTTGGATTCGTCTCGTCGAGACGCTCAATTCGAGTATAAGTTCGTTAAAATCGGAGACCGTTTGGTAACTCAAATTGTTGTTTAAACCTTCCAATAGCGCTTCGGGTCCTTGATTCGGGCTCATTTGGGCTCGGATTGGGTTGATCTTGGTGTCGTTGGGTTCATATTTCCGAGACGCTCAGTTTGACTATAAGCTTGCTGAAATCGGAGTTTGGGTGCTCCCAAAATTAATTTTTGAAGTTTCCAACTAGCTTTTGCCTTGAGATTCGTGCCCGATCAAGATAATTTTTGGAGTACGTATCAATAATATTTATTACAATATACTAATATGATTTTATTTTTATTAATAGTAATTATTATGAAATTTCATGCATTAGATTTTGGATATTCAACTTTAAAATATTTCAGAAAAAAATAGATTTCATGTAAGTAAATAATCTTAAGTGATCGTAAGTGAACCTGTATAGAGATAGATTTAAGTGATCGTAAGATGCTTCAAATAATGAAATGAATTATAAAATTTGAAGATAACATAATAATTTTATTCCTATAAAATACGAAAATTTTGTATATTTACGAAATATTCTAATGAAACGTTAATGTTTAAATTCTAAATAAAATATCTTTGGCATTGATAGTAATATATATTGACATGTTAACAAATTGACTATCAACATTAATACATTATAATCAATATTGTTGATTACAATACCTCCAAAATTTGTTTAAGATTTATGTATGTCATCCTATTTTGGTAGCATGTCACAATTGTTGATGTTGCTATATTTTAGGAGAGAGTTGTGTATTGTGGATGAGTTCATACTGACATATATTGGTCGAAGAAATCGTCCACTCCTCATTGATGAGAATATCTCGCTTACAATGCTGAAACAATGAATTATGCATGCACTAAGGACCAATTGAACAACAAATATTGTAAACCTAATATGTCATTTTCATGATAATGGTGGTTATTATGTGATACATGTCACTGATGATAAAGTTTGTGAGTTCATGTTAGTGGAGGGTAGAACTCATACTGTCGTAGTGTATGCGGAGGGTGAAGAAATAAGAAATGCTGATGTTGCCGGTCCATCAACTCAAGTGCATATATGAGTATTAACAACTCTATTTTGTGATGTTTCATTGGGTACCTCCTTAAATATTAACAGACCTAAACAAATATTTTTTAACGTAGGCCCACTACAACATCTATTGACTTACGGGATGGTGGAAGAGCGAATATGATAGATGTGGAATATGACTTTCAGTTCATTCGGATGGATCATAATCTTATCATAGAATTGGTTAAGAAATGGTGTCCTTTGACAAACACCTTTCATTTCACAATTGGCGAGATGACCATAACATTGTAGGATGTTCAGGTGTTTTTTGGTCTTAGAGTTGATGGACCTGCAATTGTGGAGCCCAATGTTATTAGTGCAGAATGCCTATGAACAAGCTGGCCTAACTACTATGACAAGCTCCTTAGTACACATCCTAGCAGTGATACAGTGTACCACACACCAGGTAATGAGGATGACATAGCGACCTTCAGAATGGGTTCAACGCATGTTGAGTCTATGCTTCCACTTTATTGGCTCTGATGGACATTCTACAGAGACTCATACGATGACTTAGCCTCCGAGCATTTCCTTCAACATGTTTGGGCATACATCATATTCATGATTGGTTGCTTCCTAATACTAGATATGTCACATAGTCATGTAGCGCTGTAGTGGTTTCCTTTGCTTGTGGATGTGGACACATTTAGTAGGATGTCCTTAAGTGGTGTAGTTCTTGCACATTTTATAGAAAGTTGTGTTATGTGACAAGGCTGATAAGGATATATGTCGCCGGATGTGTAGCATTGTTGCGGGTATGGACCTAAAAAAAAGTTGCATTTTGGAAGGCCAACACTATGAGACCCTCAAATTTTTGACTTGGCTGGAAGACCATTGGGTTGCAGGTGAGAGTGTTATTATTCTTTAACATTTCAATTTATAGTATATGTGAACAATAAATAATTCAATAATTGAATAGGTGGGCTGAAGATCAGATACATAAGCATCCATCTAGAAACACATTGACCTATCAGGATGCTTTGGATAGTCTACAAATTAGTCAAGTTTGATAAAATTAGATTAATAACAAAAATCTATAAAAATTTGAAGTGTTGTTGATAATTTTTTTTTCTTAAAATGTTAGGTTTCCATGACTCCTTATATACAAGAAGTTTTGGATGATCTACCCCTACAATATCAAGATGAGAGGGAGATTTCGAGGGAAAGAGTAAGGCTTATCAGTTAGAAGTGTGTGGAGTGGCACCTACCAGACCGTGTCATGAGATAGTTTGGAATAGCACAGTCTACATATATTGAACCTATGGATCAAAGTTTTAGATGGATTGATAAGTGTGGTAGATCTTATTTGGACTAGACCATACATCATCGTGACTACTTATAGCTATGGGAGGAGAGAAGGGCATATATGATTCCAATTACTCCACTGTAAGGTACACATAATCTGGAGTTAGGTGCATACCTCTAGTGGTATATATCTTGGGCTTCAATCTATCTATTACAATCATAGACGGAGCCTCCAGACACATTCTTCCCTAGATCACCAGGCGAAAGATTATTAGTATGTATGATGAATTATGATATATATTTTATGACTCATTTTATTACTAAAATAATTTGTTAAATTTATTACTAATGAATTAAATTTATTACTAATGAAGCACTCATTACTCTATAGGTCGACTACTACATATGATCTACTGCGAAAGTATAGCCACTTGCTTGAGGGGAAGGACAAAATGCTAATTCGTTGCAGTTGGTCATTGACCAAGTCATTAAACTTTCTACCAGAGTTCAGCGATTAATTTATATTAACTAAACCACTTTTTATACAACGATGGATGAGACAAACCAAGCTAGGGAATATAGAGCAGGTTCTTATAGAGCTCAGGGTCCTAAAAGATTAAACTTGGATACTCCATCCCAGTCGATAGGCTGAAGACACTATCAAATCGTCGAGAGTGATCCACCGTGGCTTTCCATGCACATGCCATCCATCAGTTATGACGTCATTGGTGTTGGACCTTCCACTCAACATTGGAGCCCATATAATGGCCAGGCTAGTGAACCAGTAGATGTATATTACGGCACACAGTCCAAACAGTTTTCCACATATTCATTATTTCACATGGCTATATCAGAGTGGATGTCATCAGTTGGCTTGCCGTCTTCCCCCATGTAGCATGACATAATTTTAATGGGTGGATATCCATCACTACAAGGTACACAAGTATCACAACAACCTATCAAAGTACATCAATAGGAGGAGGAAGTGTTAGATGCGCCAGAATTTCAAAGGAGAAGATAAAAGGCCCCAGTTAGATATACTCCAGGGCGTGGAGCACAACCCCGACATCGTTAGATGTAGCTTTGTGTTGTATTTTTTTTCATGATGTTTATGTCAATATATAGATGATTAATGTTGTATTTCATAATATGAGCTTTAGTTATTAATAAACTTTACATTCATGTTCCTATGAAATTATAAAAGCATAATAAATAATTACAACATATATAATTATATTACTATTTATGTTTACTAAAACTTAAGATCCAATATGTATTGTAGACTAAACACAAAAGAATGATTACTTTTAAAGCAATAAAAATGATGAAGTTAAAAAAATAAAGCAATATAGGGTCTATAGTGAACTTTGAGATGTGGGTTGGAAATATCTAAAATAAGGATTTAGCGATCATGACGAACACCTTGTATCATTAGATGTTCTAAAGGCTCAAATTCATAAACTCGGTCATGATAAAGAAGGTAAAGTTGAACCAAGGATGGCAAGGTCCATGCTTGACATAGATCATTATGTTATATATCATTATTAGTGTCATGCACATGATCAATGATTTCTAGATTACTATAAAATGCTGATGTGATGTTCTAAACATGGAAAGAAAAAAGATTTTCTAAATTTACAAAATTGGCAACACGTTCAACATGAATTTGAATTCCACTTTAAATGTTGTCCTACACAAACACAGCTCCAATCTCGTGTGTGATATCTACTTACGAATATATAACATAATGTGGATGCATTTGTTTACTTTTTTTTTAATCTATATAGAGTTAGTTATGTATTGTTATATAGGTTTATGCTACTGGTTATTTTATAATTATTTTTTATGTAACGTTAATTTGTAATGGCTAGTCAACGAGCATGTTTACTATTTAATATTACCTCTTAATGTCTATAAGTATTTTCTAATAACACAATAAAATCTGGATTGAATATATTTTGATTTATGTATTTCTCATTTTCTTGGACAGTCAATATTGATAGAAGTTCATATTCAACTTATAATGTCATCATTATCAAGGTCTTCATCACCAAGGCTTTCATCATCCAGGGATTTCCTTCATATAATCCCTAAAAAGAAGTTGAACTTGGATGATACTATTCGATTGATAGATTGTCTATCATATCCCACTAATGATATCCTAGAGGAGAAAGCTTGATCGAATAATTTTTGTTGTTGTTGTAAACATGAATGGTCATGATTTGAAGATAGCATTTTATGGGATACATACGACGAAGTAATCAAATGTTGTTATCCCATGTATATGGATGGAATAGACTTAAGTGATATGGGTTGAAAATTTGTACAGTAAAGGTTCATGGATCAAGATGGCCATTTGACTCCTATGAGTATTCTTAAAACCAGAACTGGTGAAATTAGACACAAACAAGATGGTTTGAAAAAAAAATAAAAATCGACAAAAACAAATATTTATAAAAATCAAAATCTTCAATCATAAATTTTAAAAAAATCATGTGTGCAATCATTGGTACAATCATTCGTCGTGCAATATAAATGTGTATAGAAGTGGAATACGCCAAAAGATTCGGCGCATTCCAATGCGCCGAACGTTTTGGTGCATTTCTGAATGTGCCAAAAGGTCTGGTGCATTCTAAGAATGCGCCAATTCGTCTGGCGCATTCTTTAAATGCGCTAAACATTATGGCTACTTTGCTCTTTTTTTAAATTTTAACGCATTCATGCTCCTACTATTAAATTTAATTAATCTTTGGCTTCTTCTTAAAATTTGGCCTTAAGATTATGAAAGCTCGTTGGGCAAAAAAAAAAAAAAAAACACCTACTTTATGTTCATCATACCCATAAAAGCTGAAGGTTTTTGTTAATGATAAGAAAATAGTGCATCGAAAAGTTATGATAACTTTTTTGGAATTTTAGAATTCTCACTCTAGTTCAATCAGCAGTGTAGGTGAAAGCGCAAGCAAAGGTGTGGGCGCAGGCATGGACCCAAGGGCAGGAGAGAGGCTGGGAGCGCCAAGTGCTGGCACGGGGGTGCGTGGGGCTAGCGTGGCCCAGGCCAGTCAGTTTGATTTCAGGTTTTTGTGTTGATCTAAACTCATCCTGAATTTTCAATCGTGTCAAAATTTACAACCTAATCCTGATGCATTTTTGAAACAGGTTTATCCGAACCCAAAATTTTTGGGTCAAATTTGTGCCTAATTTTTTTAGTCGGCTCAAATGTTGACACCCCTTGCCCCGTCGTTGGCCAGCATCCACTATTACCACCACCTCCAGCCACAAACACCTTTGACCCCCACCACCGATGTTGGCCACCACCCACATTACCACCGTCCACCACCATCAACCATTGCCCCACCTCTGGCCGATATCGCTGTAATTGGTAATCACCCTCCACCACCACCAGCCCTTTGTCGGCTCCTATTACTGCATTCGGCCACCACCTTCCTGCCACCGACCACTCACATCTACTATCTTAGAAATTTATATTGCATTCATTTTACTTCAAGCTAAAAAAAAAAAAAAAAAAAGCAAAAAAAAAAAAAAAGCATCACTTGCATTTTTTATAGTTATTCTAATTGCTCCAAAGTATTTCAAATACATAGCATTTCTTTTTAAGTTTCCAACCCAAGAAAATTTCATTTCCAATCCCTAATATTTGTATGAATATAGGACAAATAATATGTATAATATGAATAATTTAACACAATAAGTGTACAAATATTTATCATAATATAAGTTTTATATTCAATTATATAAAATTATACATACTATGAATCAATTAAATTTATAGCATAAAAGATATCACACAAGTCTTATTGCAGATATAAGGTGTTGATTGCAGGCGAACGCGAGCGGGGGATCGTGTTGAGCTGCCGTTGCGAGCTTGCAAGGTGCAGAGTCCGAACATGAGTGGGGAATCACATTGAGGTGTCGGTGCAAGGTGGGGAGTCCGGACACGAGGCAAGAATCGCGCTAGTTGTAGGCATGTTTTCAAGTCAACCCAAGTTGATTTTGGTTTTTTGGATCAATCCGAATCCAATCAGATTTTATAAATTGGTCAAAAAATGAAACCCGAACTTGACCCATATGGCAAAAGTGTTGACTCGAACCCGAAATTTTTTTGGTTAAGTCCAGATAGAATTTCAGATCGGATCAAATATTACTTTTTGATAAGCCTTCATGTGACCAAATGTGTAGCAGCCAAATGAACCACTAACCTTTTTTCCTGACTCGTGTTTAAAATTTGTGCATAAAGGAGGAGGGCCGGCGTAAACCATGTTGACTTAAGCTAGTCCAATTTGCCTCAATCTAGCTCAATACAAATAGTAAATCTCTATTTGTACTTCGGATCAAATATTGACACTCCTATTTTTTGATAAGCCTTCATGTGACCAAATGTGTAGCAGCCAAATGAACCACTAACCTTTTTTTCCTGACTCACGTTTAAAATTTGTGCCTAAATCTCTATTTGTACTCCGAATCTCTATTTGTACTCCGGATCAAACAAACCTTTGTAACAACAATTTCACTCAACTGGATTGCCCTTACAATAATATTTTTACATCACTCTGAATTCATGATCATCTCTTAGTTAATTTTACATGTAATTTTGGTACTAATTTTAATTACGTTCGGGACGGTTTTTTTATTTCTTCTTAAAATAATTTTTAGTTCAATTTTTTTAAGGGAGATTTACATACATACCACTTAATACTATTCTATTTACATATTCAACACCTAAAACTTTAATATTACATACATACCACCCATAGTTCATTTTCATACCAAATATGAGTGGTATAAATGAAATATATGAGTGGTAGGAAAGAAATATAAGTGATATATTTGATATTAAAATAATATAGAGTG
>NW_021319178.1:12869167-12885578 GCF_001605985.2 Dendrobium catenatum | reverse complement strand
TGAAAAAATGTCATCATATCCTAACATAGATTTTATAAGAATAAATTTTAAAATTATTAAATTTACTTTAATTAATATTAATGTAATACAAATTCTCTATATTTAATAATAAATTTAAAATAAATCTACTAATTTTTAAGTTAATATCAAAATATCTTTATCCAAATTGCTTTCATTTACTGATTCAAATATAGACTATAAGAAAATAAAGGGCTGTTGGGCCAAAACCAGCCAAAACCAAAAACGTACATAAGCCCATAAAACTTGCACTTTTTTGGTAGTAAATGAATGCCCGAAAGGCATCAAGGGAAAAAGTTGTGATCACTATAGTTTATGTTTATTTTTAAAGAATTTTTCACTTATTTGACACTAACAATCAAATCTTTAAATTATCCCAATGAATCTAATGTACTTGTACATCTAAATATCAACAAAATCAAGCTCAAGCCATGTTAACTTAGACTACTCTATCTCAGCACAAAAAGAACTCGTCAGTTTATATAAATGAACTCATGTTAAACAAGTGAGTACAATCTAAAAATTAGTCTCAAATATGCAATGGTGACCTATCCGTCTTTCCTAATGAATAGAACCTATGAAGTCAACCCTAGCAACTACTAAGGTAGGAGAAAGATCTGTGAAAGTAGAGTTACTCGTCTAGATTACACGCCAAGGGGTTGACTTTATAGAAAGCTATTAATCATCTATTAGGTTACTCGTCTAGTAATACATGCCAAGCCAGTGACTTCTTAGAAACATAATGAACATTTTCATCAAATCAGACATTCCAACTGAGTTATACATCTCATATATACATAAGGTAGGAGAAAGATCTGTGAAAGTAGAGTTTGCTTTATCTATTTTTAATTTTTTATTTTCAAAATCAAAGGATAGATGGATAGTTGATTTGTTCTTACGGGCGGATCAAATATCCTTTATACTTAATTATGAAAATAAAGCTATGATTTATTCTCCTAATTGGAATGATAGGAGAATGTGTTTATCATCCTTCGGGATGATTTATACATTCCCTATGCTGTGTCTGATTAGGAAAATAAATTATAGCTTTCTTTTTTTCAAATCGATAGACGGATAATAGTCTACCCTTTGGGTGGTATAATGTCTAACTATGTGGATTTAATTGAAAGAAAATATTTAAAATATAAACAAAACAAATCAAGTGGGAATAAAAAACCTTTAAAGAAAATTTTCTCACAGGGGTCATCCATATTCGTACTAAATGAAGCATGATTTGTGTTAACTATTCATACTATATGATGTCAGTTCGTACAGACGACCAGCAGAGTATGAAATAAGGTTCGTACAGGATCGTATCAGACGAATATGTTCAGTTTTGAATTGTTCATATAGTATGATGTCAGTTCGTATAGATGACTAACATAGTATGAAATAAGGTTCATATAGAATCGTACATAGATTTTTGAACTGTTCGTACAGATGATCCTCGAACATATTGTACAATCTTAAGTCAGAGTGTTTCATTTTTTAAGGCTTCGTTAGTTGACTTATAATTTTTAATTTTCTGGCCAGTTTTTCTTGTGTTTCATATATAAGAATTCTAAAAACTGGCACTCAATACCTTTGCTATGATTTTTGAACTTAAATTTTCCCAATGAATCTAATGTACTTGTACATCTAAATATCAACAAAATCAAGCTCAAGCCATGTCAACTCAGACTACTCTATCTCAGCACAAAAGGAACTCGTCAGTTTATATAAATGAACTCACGTTAAACAAGTGAGTACAATCTAAAAATTAGTCCCAAATATGCAATGGTGACCTATTAGTCTTTCCTAATGAATAGAACCTACGAAGTCAACCCTAGCAACTACTAAGGGGTTGACTTTATAGTAAGCTATTAATCATCTATTAGGTTACTCGTCTACTAATACATGCCAAGCCAGTGGCTTCTTAGAAGCATAATGAACATTTTCAACAAACGAGCTTTATCGAGCTTCCTAACAAACGATTACATCGAGCATGTTTACCAACATATTTAACGAAAATTTTTTTTAACAATCAAACAAACATGTTCATGAACATATATATGAACAAACACATTTATAATATTTATTTACTTTAAATTTTATTATTTAACAATAATTATATCATTGTATTATAATAAATATAAAATATTTATATTATTTATATTTATTAATTCTATAATCAAATATTAATTATTTTATATATATATATATATATTCTCTTGCTTTCTGTATAGACCTATATGTAACTAATTTCACAACACACATGCCCCCAACCAAGTCTATAGTAGGAGGCTAAAGGGTAAACTCAATTAATGTAATTTTATGTACTCAAGCTTATTTTACGAAACTCTCAAAACTATTCACTCTAAAATTCTTTACTCTCTATTTGCTTATTTTCCTAACGTGTTTTGAATGTATAATATAGCTTATTAGTTTATTAGTATTATCCTATCACAATTGTATTTATTTGACTTTGCTTATTCTCCTAATGAGTTCTGAATGTATAGTATAGTTTATTAGTTTGATAGACCAATTAATGAATGATGCTCATAATAAACATGTTGGGAGCAAGGAGAGTGAAGAGGAAAAGAACTTACATATATTTCACAAGCTAAAGCCTTTATTGTTCAAGGGAACTATAAAACCACAAGTAGAAAATAATGGGGTTTTAGGGATGGAGAAAATATTTGATAGTATGCAATACCTAGAGAACATGAAAGTTCCCCTCATATTATTCCTATTTTAATTTAAAGTTGAAGATGGTGGAAATAACAAAAGAGAGAAAAGTTCTAGGGCAAATTGAACTCATTGATTACACAAGAAAAGTTCATTAATACTTTTAGAGGTTGGATCATGTATCACCTCGACGGGAAATGCAAGAGGCTTTTATGAGACTGGAGCAAGGAGATAGGACAACATTGCAATATGAAGTTAAATTCATAGCGTTGTCCATTTATGCACCTTAACTAATTAGCACTACTAAGGAAAAATATTATAGATTTTTTAGGGGATTGAAAGATGAGGTGAGACTAGGTCTACAAACGAACCGAGCCGAGCCGAGTATATGAGTGTTCATATTTGTGTTCATTTAATATCATCTTGTTCAAGTTTGGTTCATGTTTGTTCTAGCTTTATTATTTGTGTTCATGTTTGGTTCATTTAAAATTAATGAGTGTTCATGTTCGGTTCATGTTCAGTTCATGTTCGTTCGTTTAGTGCTTATCGAGCTTTAAACAAACAAACATGAACGAGCTATAAACGAGCTCTACTTTTAGATGTTCATTAACTTAACAAACGAGCTTTATCGAGCTTCCTAACAAACGATTACATCGAGCATGTTTACCAACATATTTAACGAAAATTTTTTTTAACAATCAAACAAACATGTTCATGAACATATATATGAACAAACACATTTATAATATTTATTTACTTTAAATTTTATTATTTAACAATAATTATATCATTGTATTATAATAAATATAAAATATTTATATTATTTATATTTATTAATTCTATAATCAAATATTAATTATTTTATCGAGCTTATTCACGAGTTAAAAATCAAACACGAATCGAGTTTGTTCACAAACATCAAATGATGTTGTTCGAGAACATAAATGAGTTGAAAGCATTAGTGTTCAAGTTTGTTTATTTAAGAATCGAGTATTTAAAATATTGTTCAAGTTTGTTTGTTTAGTTAATTAAACGATCACAAATAAGCTTTAATTGAACCGAACAACGAGTAGCTCGTCGAACGTTTGGTTCGCTTGCAGCCCTACATCCATTAGTGCCTCTAAGGTTTAATAGTTTTTTGAATTATTAGAGAGAGTGATACTAGTAGATGATTTTCTTATTTCTTAGTTCAAACAAGACATGAATTAGAAGAGAGAAAATGAAGAAGTGATAAGAGGAAAAATTAATGAGAAGAAAAGCAAGTTTATTAAACTCAAGAGAGGATAGTATTATCTAATTAGAGGATAGTGTTCTAGATTTAGTTAGTATGAACATAGGATAACTGATTTCTCATAAAGAGGATATGGTGAGAGATACATGTCAATCTAGATAGGCATATGTATATATAATTGTAGAATTTAGGATGTCTAGTGAAGGTTCTGTAAGTAGGATAAATGGGAGAAATAAAAGGCAGAGTTAGAGATAGTCCACATCATTAGTGATTAGAAAAACAATATTATAAAGAGTATATAGCTTGAGTCAGAAAGAAGTGAGAGGTACTCAAAAGAGGTTTATTGATATAGTTTTGTATTCTTAATGCTATTGTAAAATTTTATTAATTTGATTGAAATGCACTATATAATGTGCTATGTGACTTATTGATTTACATGTATATTTGTGTGAATGATTGAATACATTGTTTGATTGATGTGACTAGCGCTCAATAATTTTTTTCTATCTATTAGTGATCCCTAATAAGAAATGTTGATGGTGGTAATTATTGTAACTCAGGAATCTAGCTTGAGAATGTATTTTTTGATGATAGAAAAATATTATTATTCTATTAATTTTATCATTTCTCCTAGCATGTACTGGAGATTTTCGATTTGTTTTTTGTATGTACTAATATTTCAAGAAATCATACTCAGACTACTGAAGACTTTAAGATAGAGTAGATCAGGATTTCATGTAATGAAGTCTGTAATTTTTTTTCTTGAGTCTGAGAAAGTGTGATTATTATTCGGTAACCGTGTACACACACAGGTGGAGTGAGAGTCAAAACTTAAAATTTTAAGACTAATCGTATTGTATATTTTCCAATCATACTAGATGATTTGTCATGTTCTTTCCTCTAAAATGAAGTTAATCAAATCATGTCTTATATTTTTTGAACTGTTTGTACTGTACAAAGTTTATTCGTACAGACGACTCCCATAGCACGAAATGGGTACGTACCATTTTTTCCCAAATGAACTCTTTTTTTTGTACTATTCATATTGTACGATGTAAATTTGTACAGATGTCTGACTGAGTACAAAATCAGGTGCGTACCAATCTGTTCCAAATGAGTTGATTTATTTTTATATTGTTCATATTATATGATGTCAGTTCATATATGCTACTAAAATAGTATGAAATGGGATTGTTGACCTCATTTTTGTATGAGGTCATCAGGGCTTTCTAAACTCCTGATTATATCTCTAATGGTTGATAGATTTGTCAATCACTTCAACAAATCTAAATCAATCATTCAGTTCTACCTATACCTATTCAATCAATCAATCAATGCTTCAATCACCTGATCTTCAACTATATAGCTTAAAAATCAATCATTCAGTCCCTAGATCAAATCTATAATCACTCACCAATATGTCATTCAAGTAAGCATTTAATTAATCATTTCAATCAAAACTTCACTCAACCTTATAGTAAGCATTTAATCAAATCTAATCAACCTGCATACATCTAATCTTCAATTAATGACCTACATTCAACCCATCAATGATCCTATAAATCTTAGATCTCAATTATACATTCAATGTTCAATCAACTTCTATCTCCTATAGTCTTGTACTAAAGTCACATACTCCAGTACATGGCCTCTTATAATTCACTCATACCCTAATCTCAATCAAGATCCAAGTTCACTTCATTAAGAACCCCAACCTACTATCTAGTGTAGTATATTGATCCTTAGATTTCAGTCAAGATCTAAATCATTTCATTATAGTCTTATATATCAATTTCTATATCACTAGCTTTCTAAACCATGTGATTGATCACACTAATTTACTCAAGCTAGCTCAATTGATTAGATAAACTTTTATCATCTCCAGTTGATCTCCAACTTGGTCCTGAACTTTACCCAAAATATCTTGAATCATTCTCCTAGTAAGTTGAATGCAGTCGATCATGTTAGTCCAGTCACCAATTGACATGTTCAACTTGACCTAAACCTAGTCTTATCCAATCTACTTTGATCCAATTCTTGCATGTGACTCAATCAACCATTTTATTATATCAAAAGAACTTCAAAATATAGGTTAAATACTTACCAAACATGCTTTGAGTCAATCCATCACGGGTTGACTCAGTTAACTCCCCAAGCACGATCAAACCATATCACATAGGGACTCCTTTTCTTTTACATTAAATCTACACTCCCAAACCTCTCATACTCCATCAAATCTACACCTAAACATTACCTGCACTATATCCTATCAACATTGCTTAAGGTTGACTGGTCAAACCAGTCAACTTAAGCTTTAAAACCATTCTCATGATTAAGCCTATGGAACCTGACCTCCCTGCTTAAAGCTAGATCCATGCTTCAATCCAAATGACTCTACACCACACCTAAACTCCAGCCTAGTTGCTTTGACCCTTGTTGTCTGGTCAAACAGACAACAAGAGCTCAAGAGAGCTTTCATGGTCAAACTCATTCAAATTCACTTACCCAGCCTAAACCAGACCTATCTAGCTATCCTAAAGCTTTCTAGAAGATTTTTTGGGCTCAACCCGACCTTACCCAACCTTGGGTTTGATTCCAAACAGCTTAGCCAACTCAAGTGGTCCCCCTCCATGTGAGAAGAACAATCTACCCTTGCCACTAGTACAGCCACTCCCCCGGCCCCCTAACTATTTGGGATAGATGTCCTCCATCCCAGTGACTTGACTAGGCAATCCAGACCATTCTTTTTGGCTCCAAACAGCTGCATAGGGAAAATGGGATGGGCTTTAGTTATTCAGACCTATCTCCTACTCCAGTCACTCTAAGAGAGCTCTAGGTTTTCATTTTGAAATCCCAAAGTTTCCTCCACATTTCCCCATCGATTTCCTATGGTTTCGTAGCTGCCGGTGCTGAGAGTAAAGAAGAACCGAAGCTAGGATCATCCTAGTTGTTGGATTTCTTTGTAGAAGCATTCTCAGGGCTCAAATTCTCCTAACGAAGTAAGCGTGGATAATCCACAAATTCAAAGAAACCTAAACCATCCAAATCCATCTGTTATATCACGGTATATCTCTAATTCTAGGATTTTTTTCTAGGTTCCTAAATAACATTTTATATTTTGCATCAAGGTCTTAGAAAACTATTCTCCACTTTTCCTTACACCCTAATATAGATATGTTTAAAATTTAAATCTATTTTTTTCGGTAGGTAGAGAGAATAAAGAAAAAAGTATTTTTAGGGTTTACAGTTGAACGGGGTGAAGAAGATGGCACCCTAGCCGTCGGATCTGTTTAATTCATATCATCAGCTATGATGCCATTAGATCCAAGATTTGTTCTTCCAGTGTAAATCATGGGATGCTCAGATCTTCATCAAGACAGATCTAGGCCATTTGTTCAAACCGCAGGCTTGATCCTGGCCATCAGATCCTTCTGAGTTGAGATCAAATGCGGGTTTGTTCTCAACCATTGGATCACGCATTATTAGATCCAATGGTTTGAAACCCTACCACATTGGATAAGTGAATCTGGCCCGGGTCAGTGCTGCCGTTTGACCCGGTATTTAAAATCCTATAAATAAATAAATAAAAATGTCTAGAACTTCAAAATTTGACAGTAATTTCATTTCTAAACCATTTTCAGAGTTTTTGGGCTAATTTTGTTCGTATTTTTATATACTTTATTTTTAAAATATTGTAGACCCTAGGTTGTACTATGTAAATTTTATATTAATAAAATTAGCTCTTTTATATATACTGTCTCATACATTATTAGCATTCGTGTAGATTTTCTATTTTTATAAGCATATTACCCTGCATTTGATTAAGTTCTTTAACCATTCCTTCATTCCTAGGATAGAGCTATCTTAAATCTTACATTCATTGGAGAATTATTGTGGTTAGGATTGTTAGCTGGCAGCCCACTCTAGGCAGGTGGTAAGTCCAGAATGTATATACTTTCTCCTTGCACTTTCTAAATTTCTAATCAAATCTAAATCTTTCAAATTCAATGTTAAAGTCTATAACCTGAAGCTTGATAATAAAAATTTAAATTAGCCCAAATATTTAATTAAATTTATATCTAAATTTTGAAATTTAATTAGTCTTCATTTAAATCGAGAGTATTCTCTTAGGAGATATAATTAGCTATAGGGGCTTGTCCCTATAGGGAGTCTAGATCCCAAAATAATCTAAATCCTATCTTAGTTTCCTTTCTATGGTAGGGGAAAGATCTTTGAAAGTAGACTTTGTTTTATCTATATTAAAATCTTATTTTTATAATCAAAGGATAGGTGGATAGTTGATTTGCTCTTACGGGCGGATCAAATATCCTTTATACTTAATTATGGAAATAAATCAATGATTTATTCTCCTAATTGGAATGATAGGAGAATGTGTTTAACATCCTTCGGGATGATTTATACATTCCCTATGCTGTATCTGATTAGGAAAATAAATTATAGCTTTTTTCTTTCAAATTGATAGACGGAGATTAGTCTACACTTCGGGGTGGTATAATGTCTAACTATGTGGATTTAATTGAAAGAAAATATTTAAAATATAAATAAAACAAATCATGTGAGAATAAAAAGCCTTTTAAGAAAATTTTCACGCAGGGGTCATCCATATTTGTATTAAATAAAGCATGATTTGTGTTAAGTGTTCATACTATATGATGTTAGTTCATGCAGACGACCAATAGAGTATGAAAAAAGGTTCGTACAGGATTGTACCAAAAAAATAGGTTCAATTTTGAATTGTTCATATAGTATAATGTTAGTTCGTATAGATGACTAATAGAATACGAAATAAGGTTCATATAGAACCGTACATATATTTTTGAACTGTTTGTACAGACGATCCTCGAACATATTATACGATCTTAAGTCAGTTGACTTATAATTTTTAATTTTCTGGACGATTTTTCTTGTGTTTCATATATAAGAGTTCTAAAAACTAACACTCAATACCTTTGTTATGATTTTCTCTTGAGAGTGGCCATTGAGTTTGAGTGTTTGGGAGAGATTGTTAAAGTGAAGTGTGAGAGATCAAGTGAGAGGGAGTTGTGAGGGATTCACAAGGTTGTCCAAAGCGAGGATTTCTTTTAATTTTCTTCTTAAATTTTTTGCTTATCTCCATTATAGGCTTTTGAGAAAAAAATCTTCAATATTGTGTGGCGGTTCTCTACCATCACCAGGAGGGTGAAAAATAACGAAGGTTCTCTGCCATCACTAGGAGGGTGAGAAAGGATGTCGGTACTCTTTTATCGCTAGGAGGGTGAGAAAGGATAAAGGTTCTCTACCATCACCAGGAGGGTGTGAAAGGACGTCGGTACTCTACCGCATCGGGTTGGTGAAAGAGAGTTTGTAAGGACTTCTCCGCCTTGCTGTAGGGGAGAAAGGAGAGTCACTTTGATTTAGTGCAATACCTAGAGAAGGAGTCTCCAGGGAGTGGATATAAGTCTAACATAGACTGAACCACCATAAATTTGGTGTTTTTGTTCACTTTACTTTTCATTATTTTTATTTTTCTACCCTTTTAAATTTTATGCTTGAAAAATTTATTATGATAATCAGCTTTTTACACAATTGCATAATTCAAGATTATTATTTAAACTTTCTAAAAAATGGTTTTTAAAAATACAATAAATTTTTAAAATTATCAATTCATCCATCCTCTTGGTTAGCCTTGGGACAGTTCAATATGCTCTAATAATCTAATGAAACTTTCAGCAATTTTCTATAATAGGTATATTATAATAACCTCATAACTTAATTTCATTAAAATTATAACCCCCCCCCCCTCCCAATTCAGCGCTTAAGAGAGAGGAAAGAAAAAGTGCGGTCAGGTCGATATTTTTCATTAATTTAGTTACAAAAGTTACTCTAATCATGATAAGTAGCATTAACCCTACTTCTAATTTCAATAGTTTTAAATTTTGTCTATTTTCTTTATGATGCCCTATAATCTAATATAGGAATTAGATTACTTACACCTAGTATTAATTCACTCATCCACTAATTAGTAATAACTAAAGCTACTAAAAAATACAAAATATAAAAGCAATCAAAATAAATTTATTCCATTAAAACATGAATATAATAATCCAGATAAATTTTTAGGCATCTATACATCAAGATAAATAAAAAATGAATTATAAAAATAATAACTCAACTCAAAAACTTGATCTACTATGTTGGGCCTTTCCCTTTCTTTGAAATTTCAGAAAGAATTGAGAGCACACTTAGCTCAATAGACTCATTATCTTACCCCCCACATATATCAATATCCAATTCAAATATTAAATCATGCTTGATGAAAGAAAAATATAAAGATATATAAGAGTAATGAAAACGTGAATAAAATAGGAATTATTAGGGTTTCACTATACACTTGACTAACAGACCACACTACCACTTTCACAAAATTTTTTTTTAGAAATAGTACAAAACACTTAATGTAAGAAGTTCACTTGCACTTTACTTTCACTTTTCATCAAAATTTATACTGAGCTTTAGAACTTTCTACCGTATCTTTTGTTTCATTTCTTCTGGAAAATGAATGCGCAAATACCCATCAAAGGTAAGTAAGTACATCCTAAACATATAAATCCTAAACATATAAAATGCGGTTAATCCTGTTGTGAACCAAGCTATTAGTGCGAAAATTGGTGAGTACAACCAACTATCGTGAAGATTACCATCATGCTTGATGAAAGAAAAATATAAAGATCTATAAGAGTAATGAAAACGTGAATAAAATAGGAATTATTAGGGTTTCACTATATACTTGACTAACAAGCCACACTACCACTTTCATATAATTTTTTTTAGAAATAGTACAAAACACTAAATGTAAGAAGTTCACTTGCACTTTACTTTCACTTTTCATCAAAATTTATACAGAGCTTTAGAACTTTATAATTTGTTATTCTTAAATTCAAAGTAAATCCAATCCCTAAATGATTCTAAATAATTTATTATTTAAAAATCTTTAACTTGGCTTAGCACTATAGTGATCACATTCTTAGTGCTACGGTACCCCAAGAGAATTTTTTAGATGCTCCTAGAGCATCCTTACTTAAGACCTAACACCGTAGGTGAGTTAGCCCTGTGTTATAGCACACGACCAAAATACATTTTTTATCCAAAAATTTGATAGCTAAATAATGTGGCACTGCCAACCTTGGCGTTGCAGTTCTTGTAGAGCAATTTTTCAACTTGCATTTTTTACTTCTCTAATCCAAACCATAGTTCATTCAATCCCCGTTATACATTTTAAAACTTGTAACTATACATTACATCAAATATAAATAAATTTTTAACTTAATTAACTTTAATTATTTTCAGTTTCATGACAACAAATATTACATTCTCCCCTCCTTATGAAATATGTCATCTCTGACATTTTCGATTATAACATATTTAGATACAACTAACTCATCTTAGCCTCTTTCTACCAAGTTGCTTCCTACTCTAACCTATGCTTCCATTGAACTTTAACTATTAGAATTTATTTATTTTTTAATTGCTTCACATCAGATGACATAATACAGTTAGGTTCCTCTCTGTAGGTCAGATTAGGTTGCACTTCTACTTCATCTTTTAGGACTCTCTAATCTACATTTGATATCCATTAACTTAATTTATAATACCTGAAATATATTATGGATATCTGACATATGATCCGATAGAAATAATCTATAAGTGGATTTTTCAATTCTTTTAATCACCTCAAATGGCCCTATATATCTATGAATTAATTTGATATCTTTGCTAAATTTGCTTACCCTCTTCATTGAACCGACCTTCAAATATAAAATCATCATCTTGAAATTCTACAAACTTATGCTTGGGATCAACTACTTCCTCTACCTATTAAGAGCTTCTTATACTCTTTTTATGATCAATCTAATCTTCTCAATAGCAATGTCTACCAATTTAGAACCTATAAAATTTATATCTCTCACTTCAGACCATGATAATGGTGCCTTGCATCTTCTTCTATACAGAGCTTCATATGGGACCACACTTATTTTTTTCTAGAATAATATGTTGTTGTATGCAAACTCAATCAAATAATATATGATCTTCTAAGCTTCCACTAAAATCTAAAAAAAAAATCTCAATAAATCTTCCAAAATCTGAATCACTCTTTCTACTTCCCATCAATCTAAGAGTAAAAAGTTGTCCTGAAATTTTACTTTGTCCCTAGAGCTTCTGGAATACTCTTTCAAAGCTTCAAGGTAAATTTTGCATCACAATCATAAATAATAGCCTTAATAATTCTATGTAATATGATGATTTCTTTCAAATACAATTGAGCTAACTGTGAATAGAACCAGTATGTCACATTGATAAGAAATGTGCAGACTTTATCAACCGGTCAACTATCACCCATACTATATCGTGTCCTTGCTTAGACTTGAGAAAACCCATAGAAAAAATCATAGTGATTTTCTCCCACTTTCACTCAAGAATTGGAAACAACTGCAAGAGTCCACCAGGTCCTAATGTTTAGCTTTTACTATCTAGCATGCTTCACATTTAGAAATAAATTCCACCACCTCTCACTTAAACCTAGGGCACTAGAACATGCACTTCATAACATGATATATTTTATTATCGACTAAATGAATAGTATATCTAGAATAATGGGCTTCATGCAACATCACTCTCCTTAGATCTCCACTATCTAGAACCAACAACCAAATACCACAGAAATTCACATCTTGCTCATCTACTTGCAACTCATTTATCTTTCCAGACTAAATTTGATCCACCAACCTCACATGTACTTCATTTTCCTTTTGAGCTTGTTTAATCATGTCTCGTAATGAGGGCTAAACTATTATCTAAGAAATGATTCTAAGCACATCACATGAACATACCACCTTTAACTCTAGCTTCACACTCTCTCTAATATGTTATTGCATAAAAGTGATCAAACTGGCTACTCTCATTGATTTTCTACTTAATCCATCAATAAACACATTTAATTTACCTAGCTAAAAAAGGCATCCAAAGCAAAATCCTTAATTAGCTCTAACCACCTTTTTGCCTCAAATTTAGCTCTTTCTGGGTAAAAATATACTTCAAACTCTCGTGGTTAGTATAAATCTCACATCTGACACTATATAGATAGTGCTGCCAAATTTTTCAAGCAAAAATAATTGTCACAAACTATAAATCATGAGTTAGGAAATTTTTCTTATTCAACTTCAATTGTCTGGATGTATAAGCCACTACCTTTCTCTTGTGCTGCAACATACATCCCAGACCATTCAAGGAATTATCATTGTATACTTGAAATTCTTCTAAACTTGATGAAATATTCAACATAGGAGCTAACACCAAACACTCCAATAACTTTTGGAAACTCTCTTGACACTCTGGTGCTAATCAAATGCCACAATCTATGCATGTCATTAGTCAATTCATAACAATAACAATCATTATATTTATGAATATATGAAGAAATGGTAAGCCATATGCATTAAATATAAATCAGTGATACTATAGAATGGTATGGTATTAAAATATATAAAATAGTGCAATATAAAAATAGTGAATCTGTAAACCAATAAGCTAGTATGGGTGTTGAATTGATAAATCAGTCGTCATAGCCGTATTATCCAATACATAAGAAAATCATATAAATCAGTAAAATGCAAATATCTACAAAATTAATAAAGTAGTCAGAATCATATCTATGTAGTAAGATCATATAAAAGTATAAACATGATGTTTACTTCATCTATATTAGTATCAATCAACATCTTATATCACATGCTTAGTAAAAGAATCACGTGCTCAATAATAGTAAATCAATAAATTAGATAAGTAAATAGTGAATCAATAGTAGTAATAATAATAGTAAATCAGTAGTGGTATTAGTAACAATATCAATATTATTAATAACAATATTAATATCATCAATAACAATCTCCATAAAATTGGTGGCAATGATAATAAAATAATACAATAATAGTAATTGTAATCAGTAAAATAGTATAATAACAATAGTGCAGTTATACGCATTCCAATAATCATGCTAAATAAATAAGGAGTCATGGCTTACACAATATTTTTCTAATAATCGATAATAAGTAATCAGTAATCGTTGGCTTAGTAAATAGAATCCACTACTTAACTGTCGGCACGTTAATAACTCATTATAATTCTCAATCATTAACTCATGTGAATCAGTATAGAATAACACCAAACTAAAATATTTGAAAGAAAGTCTACTGGCCCAGCATCTTGTACATGTCAATCAATCTTCAACCAATGGCAGTAAAATTAGCCTTTATTTGTCTCTACGCATATTATTATCATAGTATTATAATAGTAATATCAACCAACTATTAGTTTTGTAAATGGTTTTGTAAATGGTTTAGGATATTTTAATATTTAAAACCTACTTACTTGAACTAACACTGTGGCACTCAACTCCACAGTGTTGTTTTGCCCTTGAAAATCTTTTAGATTTTTGCAAAATCTCCTCACCTGAGACTCGGCATTGTAGTGCACACCCATTTTCTCAAAATTTTTCCCATTTTCCCAAGATCTCAATGCCGCGGTGCTACCAATCCTAACACTGCGGCACCTACAGAGCAAAATTTTCAACTTAGTATTTCACTTCTTCAACCCAAACTTTGGTTATTTCTGAAACCCCATTAGATATTCTAAAACTTATAATTGCCAATCAAATTAAAAATAACAATCATCAATAGACATTTACTTGAACTTCTAACGAAGAATATTACAATAGAATACCAAATTTTCATATTTTTAAATTAATTCATTTTATGATTTTGGGGTATTATAATATAGTTGTCTACACCTTTGTTTCGTCCAGGAGTATTCGCGACGGTAGAGAAATATAAAGTTTATCGTCTTAGCATTGTACGAAAATCTGGCACGCAATCAGATAAGAGAGAGGGTATAGCAGTTATGAGACACCAAAATTTTTATATGGAAAACCCCTAAAAAGGGGGAAAAACCACGGGGCCTAGCCCAGTTTGAATGAATCCACTAGTATTACAGTCGATTACAAATGAGGCCCTTCCTTGGGGGAAGGCCTTAGCATGATGTACATCTTATGGAGTACATTACATGATGTTAATACAAAGAGTCATTGTTGACGTACTCATTTGGTCGGAAGGACCATAGACGACGGGCGACGGAGGTCGGAAGGCTTGTAGTCGGTGGGCGACGTAAGTCAGGAGGACCGTAGTCGGCTGGCGACGGAGGTCGGAAGGACTGTAGTCGGCAGGCGATGTAAGTCAGGAGGACCGTAGTCGGCGGGCGATAGAGGTCAGAAAGATTGTAGTTGGCGGGCGACATAAGTCAAGAGGACCGTAGTCGGCTGGCGACGGAGGTTAGAAGGACAGTTGCCTTATGAGGGAGGTTGGAAGGACTGTGTCTGACGATGAAGGTCAGAAGAACGGCATCAGGTAGAAGTCCAACAATGGAAAGAAATTCATATTCGGATATACGGCCAGCGAAAGTCCGATAACCGGTAGAAGTCCGACATCGGGTAGAAACTTGGCGAAGAGTGAAGGTCAGGTGTCACGTAGAAGTCCGACGTCTGTTGGAGGACGAGGAGAACTCCGGCATCACTTGGGCGGAGTTTCGGCGTTAGGAGGGAACTCTGTCATTAATTGAGAAGAATTTCCACATCCCATGAAAGTTGGGAAGAATTCTGGCGTTCTCCCGAATATCCGGCAGAGTTCCGGCGTATTCAGGCGGCGGGAAGAGAACCGGCGGTGGTCGAGGAGGAGAGGATTCTCCTTTTCCCCTTTCTCCTCTTCTTCTCTTCTTCTTCTCTCTCTTCACTTCACTTCCATCCCTCTTGTGAAGAATGGGGCTCTATTTATAGTTTTTCTAGAGTGACATGGCTTGTAAATAGGTGTGAGATCAGGGGCGAATTGGGAGTGGTTTGAATGGACGGCCGATATTGAACCCTTTGATCGTTCACCGTTCGTTGGACATTTGGAGGCCTTAATAATGTCAGAATTCGGTGATCTTGGGCTCGTTGGATTTTTCTCGTCGAGCTACTCGATTTGAGTATAAGCTCGTTAAAATCGGAGACCGTTTGGTAACACAATTTGTGGTTTGAACCTTCAAATGGTGCTTCGGGTCCTTGATTTGGACCCATTTGGGCTCGGATCTGGTCGAATTTGGTGTTGTTAGGTTTGTATTTCCGAGACACTCAGTTTGACTGTAAGTTTGCTGAAATCGGAGTTCAGGTGCTTCCGAATTAAATTTTTTGAAGTTTCCAACTTGATTTTTGCGCCGAGATTCGTTCCCGATCAAGATAATTTCGTGATGACTTATCAACCTTATACAACAAAAGTTCTTGCACAAAAGTTATGGAAGAACTAGTATATATACAAATCTATACAACCCATACATAAAATAAATTGCGTTAGAAACCATGGGCGGAGGGAGGGGGGGCAAGGGGGGGCACGTGCCCCCCCCTAAAAAAATTGA
>NW_021319178.1:12847897-12868111 GCF_001605985.2 Dendrobium catenatum | reverse complement strand
GGAGAGTCACGATTTTAGTGCAATACTTGGAGGGTGCCTCCAAGGAGTGGATGTAGGTCAAGGTTTGACCGAACCACTATAAATCTGGTGTGTTCTTTTCTTATTATTGCTTCCGCATTTATTTTTCTTCCACACTTTATTTGTGGTTATTTTGGTTGGAGTTTTATCTTGAGTTTTAAAGTTTTTCAATTCACCTCTCTCTTGGTTAGCTTGGGCCAGTTCTTTAGGGCTTAACATCCCTAACAAACTTTCAAAAAGTACAAACATGATGTTTACTTCATCTATATTAGTATCAATCAACATCTTATATCACATGCTTACTAAAAGAATCACGTGCTCAATAATAGTAAATCAATAAATTAGATAAGAAAATAGTGAATCAATAGTAGTAATAATAATAGTAAATCAGTAGTGGTATTAGTAACAATATCAATATTATTAATAACAATATTAACATCATCAATAACAATCTCCATAAAATTGGTGGCAATGATAGTAAAATAATACAATAATAGTAATTGTAATCAGTAAAATAATATAATAACAATAGTGCAGTTATACGCATTCCAATAATCATGCTAAATAAATAAGGAGTCATGGCTTACACAATATTTTTCTAATAATCGATAATAAGTAATCAGTAATCGTTGGCTTAGTAAATAGAATCCACTACTTAACTGTCGGCACGTTAATAACTCATTATAATTCTCAATCATTAACTCATGTGAATCAGTATAGAATAACACCAAACTATAATATTTAAAAGAAAGTCTACTGGCCCAGCATCTTGTACATGTCAATAAATCTTCAACCAATGTCAGTAAAATTAGCCTTTATTTGTCTCTACGCATATTATTATCATAGTATTATAATAGTAATATCAACCAACTATTAGTTTTGTAAATGGTTTTGTAAATGGTTTAGGATATTTTAATATTTAAAACCTACTTACTTGAACTAACACCGTGGCACTCAACTCCACAGTGTTGTTTTGCCCCTTGAAAATCTTTTAGATTTTTGCAGAATCTCCTCACCTGAGACTCGGTACTATAGTGCACACCCATCTTCTCAAAATTTTTCCCATTTTCCCAAGATCTCAATGTCGCGGTGCTACCAATCCTAACACTGCGGCACCTACAGAGCAAAATTTTCAACTTAGTATTTCAATTCTTCAACCCAAACTTTGGTTACTTCTGAAACCCCATTAGACATTCTAAAACTTATAATTTCCAATCAAATTAAAATTAACAATCTTTAATAGACATTTACTTGAACTTCTAACGACAAATATTACAATAGAATACCAAATTTTCATATTTTTAAATTAATTCATTTTATGATTTTGGGGTATTACAACTTAGTTGTCTACACCTTATACAACAAAAGTTCTTCCACAAAAGTTATGGAAGAACTTGCATATATACACTTCATACTTGCAGCACTCAAATTGAGTTTGCATAATATGCACAACTTACAACACAAAATATGAAAGAAAATAAATTAGAAGAAGATTGCATATAATATTATAGAGAAATTTGACACAAATGTACACATGATGTTATTCATTTAATCCATGATTTGTTTTCTTATTACTTGTTAAAATAACTTTTTAGTAAAAAATTTTAATTTTTGTACTAAAAAACTGCTTTAAGAAACAATAAGAAAGCTGTCACAAATAAAGTGCAAGTTACATTTATGCTTTGTATATTTAAATTTTTTTTAAAATACTTGTTACATCCAATTCAAAATATCCATCAACATGAAATAAATTTATTAAAACATTTCATAGAATCTTTTGAAAAATAATATTAAAAAATGATTCATATATAATCTATATATTTTTTGTTTTATTTTTAAATTACATACTTCACAAACAGCACCCTAAATATTTCTATATTTAGTTTAAGGCACCGTTAGAACGGCTTTCTTACTGCTTCTTAAAATTACTTTTTAGTATAAAAATTTTAATTTGTGTACTAAAAAACTGCTTCAAGAAATAGCAAGAAAGTCGTCCCAAACAAAGCCTAAGTCCTCCCAGAAACACTATTGTCGGAAAATGGAAAACTATAAAATTAATAATTGACATATATCAATCTATTATTGGTTCCACACAAAAATAAAAAGGAATTAATCAAACCTAATAATTAAAAAAAAAAAAAAACAAAAACTACAAGTATATATCTTATATGCTGAAAAATATATTTTATTAGACCCTAGAAATTGGGGTCTTACTATTTTTTTTTTTTACACAAACAACTTTCTAGCACAAATTTTTTTTGATAATAATGACAAAAAGATAAGAGATTATTCTGTGCGGACACCGGACGGGAGAACCGTCCGGTTTATGCTCAGGTACCGAGCGGTATCGAGTACCGCTCAGTATAAGCCCGGTATCAGACGTGGCGCATTTTTATTGGCTTCTAGATTCCGGACAGAATAATTTTTCCCAAAAGCTGCCCAAACAAAACCTTTTGAAGCTTATATCTATGCCTCTTAAAGCTTGTCTACCACTGTTCCATAAGAACATTATGTTGGAACTTGCACGCTTTATTTCTTCTTGCCTTTCTAAGAATAGTTGGATAGAATGATGGTAAATGATAAATGGCTAGACTCATTCCCTTCCTCTTATTATGAAGTGCTCCCTCCCTCTTGTTCGTATCACTCCCCTATTGTACTTTTTTCTGGGCAGACTTTCAAGGCTAATAGTAGATTCCTTTTTAAAATTTTTTGGACTAAGCAGGATGGTTTTTGGGCCGATCTTCTCAGCACTTTTTCTCAACCGATAAGAGGGAATCCTATTCTTGGCTTGTATAGTAAGTTGAAAATTTTAAAGGAGAGTTTCATGAGTAAAGAGTGGGTCAACTCTTGTTTTCTCTCCAACCATCTTGCTTCCTTAAAAGATCAACAATCTATTTGTATTAGCATGCTCAATTCTGATCCTCAAAATGCTGCACTCAACCAAAAATTGAAATCTATCAATGTTCAATTATCGGATTGTTCTTCCTGTTGGACTAATTGGATGCTCCAACGTGCAAAACTTAAATGGCTAGCTCGAGGGGAAGACGACTTAAAATTTCTTTATGCTAGTTTAAAGAAAAGAAGGAATCTTAGCGCCTCTACTTTGGTGTCAAGTGAGGACTCTACTATCAGGCAAGATTTGATTAATACTATCACTCATCACTTTGAGGTCCTCTTTAATGCTAATCGGCCTATAAACTCTCTTGACTCATTCCATATTCCCAAAGATAATGTTGTCCCAACTCATTTACCCAATTTGCTAACAGTTCATGTTTCTGATGTTGAAATTAAGGAAGCTATTTTTCATGGGAGTTCTAACTTTTCGCCGGGTCCAAATTGGTTCAATTTTGAATTTTACAAATCCACTTGGCCCGTTACCGGCCCTCTGGTTTGCAAAGCCGTGAAGTTATTTTTCTCCAAGGGCTATCTTCCCATTAATGTCAAAGCAACTGCAATTGCTCTTATCCCCATGTCCACCCATGCTTCAAACATTTCGAACATTCGGCCCATTGCTCTTTGCAATGTTTTCTATAAGATTATTTCAAAAATTCTGGCGTCCAGAATGAAGGATATCATGCCTCTTATCATAGGGAATAATCAAGCGGATTTTATCAAGAATCGCATTGCCACTAACAACATTCTACTTACTTCTGAAATCTTATCCGACTTCAAAAAGTCTGCAAAAATGAATTTATTGTGTGCCAAGTTGGATATTCTTAACGCATTTGACTCTGTTTCTAGAGATTTCATCTTAGCTAGAATGAGGCAAAAAGGTTTTCCTCCTTTATTCATCCGTTGGGTCAAGGCTTTTATTACTGATGTGCATTTTTCTATTTGCATTGACGGGGGATTGGAAAGTTACTTTAATTCATCCTCAGGCATTCGGCAAGGCTGCCCACTGAGTCCTTATGTATTCTGCATTGTAATGGATGGCTTCTCTTGCTTGATTGATAATGATACATCTCAACATAGATTTATTGGGTTTCAGAAGCAAGGCATGAATATTTCTCATCTGCTCTATGCAGATGACCTTCTGATTTTTGGGGAAGCCATTATTTCCAATTGTGCAGCCCTTAGGGAGGTGTTAAATGTTTTTGCTAAGGTTTCGGGCCTTTTGGTGAATCATGAAAAGAGCCAAATTATCCTATCTAGCTATATTGAAAATCATATGACAGTTTGTGAGGCCCTTAATATGCCTACTCCTTGCAACAAGATGACTTATCTTGGCCTGCCAATTTCTGTTAAAAAGAACTATAAATCTGATTTTCTACCTCTCTTGAATTCCATTTCTAACCATTTATCTGGTAGGAAAGCTAGATTGCTCTCAATTGCTGGCCGGCTCCGATTTCTTAAATATAATGTTTGCAATTCTATTGCATATTGGATTAGAGGGAGTTATTCGTAAGTCATGTATCAAAACTCTAAGCAGAATTTGTGCAAAATTTATGTTTTTTGGGGATTTTGAGGCAAAAAAACTGCACCTAATTGCTTGGAAAAGGACTTGTAAACCAAAAATATATGGCGGGCTGGGCATTCCGGATTTACAGGGTTTACAATTTGCTAGCATGTGCTCTCTTATCTTCAGATTTTACAATGCTAATTCCCCTCTGTTTGATTTCTTAAATGCTAAATATGGTACTCCATGGACTCCTGCCTTATGTAAACCTTCTCCCCTTTGGTCTGAAATTGGAAAAGCAGCTTTGCTTATTAGGCCTGATGTCGGTTTTGCCTTTAAACCCAACAATGTCATTTCTATGTTATGGGATTTGGTTTCAAGGAAGATCTTTATACCAAGCCTTTTCTTACCAGCACCTGGATTCTATATTCAATCATAATGCAAAGGTTTTTGAATTTCTGGGGGTGAATGGCTGGACTCTTCCGAATTTCATTTTTGCTGACTTGAATTTAGCATTGGGTTCATTGGGGTTGACTACAGATGCTAAGCTTGTGCTTTTTTGGAAGGACAGAGACACTCCTTTTTCTTTTTTTTTTTTTAAGTATTTTTATAAAGAAGAGGTTATTGTTGATTGGAACAAACTGGTTTGGCACAAACATCATGCTCTTAAATATTCCATATATTCTTGGATTGCCATTAATGGTGGGCTTAAAACTGCAGAGGAACTTAGGAAGAGGTCTATTTTTATTGCTCCAAACTGTATGTTGTGCGGCTCACATTTTGAAACAAATCCTCACATTTTGTTTGAATGTGACTACGCATTTTCTATTATTTGCAATCTAATTCCTAAGCTGGGTGAGTTCCTTCTTCGGCCTCGGCTTTCTCAAGTTCTTCATTATTTGGGAGATTTTGATATTATGGTTAAGCACCAAAAAGAATTGTTACTGCTTACTACTTCTTGTGCTGCTTATTATTTGTGGAGGGAAAGAAACGAAAGAAGGTTCAATTTCAAATTTAGAAGTGTTATCACTCTTTGCAATATTATTAAGCTGGCGGTTGAGGTGAAGGTTTCTACCTGGAAGCATAAAGAAAATTTGAAATTGCCTTGGAGGATGCAAAATGATTTTTAGCCTTTTCTGGCAGCGCATTTTAGACTTATTACTTTTCTGGAGCTGGCTGTTTCCTTCAAATTGGTGCTGGATGGCATTTTGCACTTTGCGGTTTTCTGGCATTCTGAAAATTTTTGGCTGATGGACTCTATCTCCAGTTTTTGTTGGTTCAACATGGGCTATGATTGTATGAAGTTTTGGGATATGCTAGCGTTTTGGACTATGATGTAGCTGCTAATTCTCTCCTTGGATGGCCTTTTTGGCAACCAGGAGAGTATTTTCGGTGTCGCATTGTTGATTTTGACGGTTTGCTAGATTAGCAGTCAGAGTCCTTATGGGTCTTTACCCATCATTTTGTCGACTGTTTTCTTTTTGGTTCTCTTGTAATTTTCTTTTTGTATGGGGGTATAGGTTTTTGGTAATTCCTCTACTTTGTTTGAGGTTTTGCCTTTTTATTATAACTTACTTATAATCCTTTTTTTACATAGTAAATACGGGCTTTTTGCCCTCAATCACCAATTAATTTATAATGGGATAACATTTGAAAATTCATAAAATAAAGAAAATATTAGAAAAGCATATCTAAAGGCCCAAACCATAGTTGATCCCACCCAAATCTATGCTAAAGGCCCAAACCATAGTTGATCCCACCCAAATCTACTTACTATTCATTTCAAACGGTTTTTTATTATTTTATAAAGTAATTTTTTGGTACAAATTTTTAAGTAAAAACTATTTTAAAAAACAATAAAATCATCCTAAATGAAGCCTTAGGCTTCGTTTGGTACAATTTTCTTGCTGTTTTTAAAGCAATTTTTTAATATAAAATTTTTATTTTTTCTACTAAAAAACTGCTTTAATAAGCTGTAAAAAAACTGTCCCAAATGAAACCTTAGACTCAAACTTTTAGAACCCAAATCATCCATGAAATTTAATCGGATCAACTTGAACTTTTTTTTTTGGTCTCGTCATATATTTTTTTGATCAACACAACCCAATAAATTAAAAGATATCAGTTGAATTTCAATTTTTCAAGTCAACAAAACCCAACCCAAAATTAAATCAAGTCAACCTTTAGGAACCCGAACCCCACTCAAAAGTTGATCGAGTCAACCCGAACCTAAATATTTTGAGATGTCTTCATGTAGAGATTATAAAGTCTAAGTCATTTCTTGACACAGCTAAACAATTAACAAAATTTTCTAGAATTTACAAAGCTATTCCTCAAGTCTATGGCTTCACAATAAAAAGCTGCTTTAAAAAACAGTAAAACAAGCCGTCCCAAAAGAAACCTAAGGTTTCATTTGGAACAACTTATTTACTGTTTTTTTAAATAGCTTTCTAATACAAAAATTTTCGAGTTCGATAAATTTTTGCACTAAAAGATTGCTTTAGAAAACGAAAAAAAAAACTTAAAAGCTCCCATAAATAAGCACTAATTTAAAAAAAAATTTACGACATTTTCAAATTTTAAATCTGCTGACCAGTCAATCTACCAAAACAAACGGTCAAAAAAGAAAAAGGATTCTTCAACATTAAATAGCAATTATAAGCTCAATTTAATAAATATACCCCACTATTTCTTCAATGCCTTGTACATGAAAACATAATAAATGTTCTAATACTAATTGGCTGAACAATCAGCCTAACTCAGAAGGATTTCAAAGCATTTATTACAGAAGAAAACTCTACTGATAGTTGCTGATAAAAATAATAATAATACAAAAAGGGTTCTTTAGCCATGAAATGAATAGCTGTACTTACAATAATTAAAGCAGGCAACATTTTCAAAGTGGGATGTTAGGCCTTCCATGTGCAGTGCAGGGAACAACATCATTCATTACATGAATAATAATAATAATAATAATAATGATATAATACCCAAACAAATAGAGATTTTTGAATAAATGGCATGAAGCATTAAATTCTTTTTAATAATTTCTATTTATAGTATTCATTTATCATCAAAATCCTTCAACATTAATTCATTAAACCATTCATCAAATAATCTGCAACAACAACATCATCAAGCCTTTATTCCACTAGAGATTATTATGTGTGAAATCCGAACACATAGAATCATTTGGATTTGTGACTGTAAACAGTAAAAGCAAAATTACTCTGAACAATAAAAGCATAGTTACTGTGCGTCAATGCGCTTTTACTGTTTAGAATCACAAAACCGAATGGTTCTTTGTGTCCGAACTCCGACGTAATAATCTCTCTTATTCCATTACGTATGACTCATTTTTCTTCATTGTATTCTGTTAAGAATCAAATTTTCATTAAATCTAATAAAAAATCATTTTGAATACTTCGGAAATAATAATTGAATTATTTCTCTATGATTTAATTATTTCTTAATATTTTTTTAATATAAGGTGACACATTAGGACCTACACAAAAGCTATAGATATGGCAACAATATAAATATGGCTGAATTATAGTAATATAGCAGTTCTATGATATAAAACAACTGAAAATCAGGAAACGTAGAGACCAAGAATGCTCTATGGGCCAGAGGGGATGGCAAAGCTATAATCAATTTCTTACAGACTAAATTGGAAGAATAGGGGGTGGGAGTGGTTGGATCTTGATAGTGACTTTCATGAGAAAATTTGCAGCAGAAAAAAGTTATTTAACTAGCAGTCTAGAGAAACATGCTTTGAATGCTTTAATTTTAAAGAAAAAGTTAACCAATGCAATAGTTTGATTAAAGAAATAAGGAAAAATCGGTGTTTGAAGAAAAAAATTTCCAGTTGAAAATTCCAACAGAATCAAGCAATAGTTAAAAGAATAGTATATCACACACAGCTCACCTTGGCTTGTTGGTTGAGAGCTTATGCTTCCAACTAAGAGGTCTTGGGTTCAAGTCTTTGTGTATGCGTTGTCTGTGTGAGTTTGCCTTAAATGGCCTAAATGTCCCAAAAAAAAAAAATATAGTATAGCACATTAACTTTGCATGTCTTATTTGGCATTTGGGCTGCCAAAAATGCTTCTCATTCGATTGCAGTCCGCTCGACAATTAGCTTCAGTTTGGCAAATTTCTATAAGCAAGTATGTTTAAGACTTCATTTGGGACAACTTTAACGACTGTTTTTTCTCTACTTGCAAGAGATTTTTATACTAAAAAGCAGCTTTTTGAAGCAATAAAAAGCAGCCCCAAAGGATGCCTTACGAGTCGAGCACGAACAAGCCCTTGTCATTATTATGTGTAAATATGCATATAAATATGCCGTGTGCGTGTGTGTATATATATATATATATACTATAATTCATATATGATTATGTTGATAAACAACTCGATAAGTTAACGTGACAACTGACAAACAATAACAACAAGCAATAAGTTTTTAATCCACCATATGGGGTAGGCTATATGAATCCTTTTTCTCCATTGTGTCCTATTAAGAGTCAAATTCTCATTTAAAACTAATAAAAAAACTATTTAATACAAATATTATAAAAAAAATTAGCTTGCTTGCTTAACAAAATCGAGCAGAACAACACTTGAGCTCACTTAAACATGGCTCATTTACATGCCTGCTTGGCATCATTCCATTTGAGGAAAAAAAACCCTTGTATGATTCAAAAAGCACACATTTGGATTTATGTACATCTTACTGAGAAGGGGAGAATTGTTAGTATTTCATCCCTTCTTCTAACCTTCAAACTCACAGCGATCAGCAAGATGTTTGCCAAAGAGATCACTAACGCGCTGAAAATATTGAGAAAACAAAATAAGCTTAAATATACACAATTAGATGACGGATGGATTACTTGTATTGTTCTTCATTCACTTCAGACTTCTGTGTTGCAAAACTTTCCATTCATTCGGTTTTCCACAGCTTTGATAGCAGCTACTCTAGCTGTGGTGGCCGCTTTATTGGCAGCATTAACTGCTTTGTTTACTTGCTCTTCAACCCGAGGTAGGAGAATCGATTTCTCAGAAGCTTTTCTGGCAGACTGTTAGAAATTGAAAAATATAGAGAATTAATTTGCAAACAGATGTAATAAGAGGTTGTTTGGTTGTAAGTGTTTAGTATTCATGCATTTTGAGAATAAATAGTAAATAAAATGAGTTTTTTTGTGTTTTATTGGTCTTAAAATAGATCTTCTTTTCTCTGGGTGCAATTAACAATTTGAATATATAAACGTAAACTAGGCCACAGTGAGAGAGAAAGAAGGCAACAAGGGTGAGGGGAGGGGGGACATCAGACGGGATTTGTGGCCGGAATGAGAATTCTTCGGGCTGAATCGTCGTCACGAACACCAGCAATAAGAGAGATGAAAAATCATGGTGCCGTGCTTCAGACGGTTGAGGGGAGTGCTCGTGTAGTAAATGGTGTATTTGAAATTGGTCTGATTAGAGTGAATTTGCAATTCTCAAAAATGAATTGTTTGAAAAAATCTAAGTTCCATAAAAAAAATACTTTGCATTTGTACGTGAAAAGTTTGGAGTAGCTCCAGTGGAAGATAAGATTAGACAGAGTCTCCTTATATGGTTTGGTCACATTAAACGGAGGCCTTCTGATGACCCGGTTAGGAAAGTTGAGGTATTAGATTTTACTTATGTTAATAAAGGTAGAGGTAGACCTAAAAAGACTTGGTTATAAAATATTAGAAATGGACTTTCTTTATTAGATTTAAATGAGAATTTGACTTTTAACAGGATGCAATGGCAAAAAAGGATTCATGTAGCCGACCCCATGTAGTGGGACAAAGGCTTGATGTTGTTGTTGTGTATAAATTCATACTAAACATCTTAAAAACTTAAAACTCAGAAATTCCTTTTACCTTACCCTCCTAATGGAAATTGGGTATATTCATATACCTGCATAGCCCGTTGAACGTTGGGATCTCCAAGAGGGAGAGGGTTCTTCAGAGTTCCACAGTCCCATTCTCCAGATTTTGCTTCACCTCTTCTAAAGGTATATGACCCAAAACCTTGCCGCCTTCCTTCATGCCATGACCCCTCATAACAATGGCCATTAGCAAAGTGATATACACCAAAACCATGGATCTTGTCACCAAAGTACTCGCCCGCATATTTATCGCCATTTCTGATAATCAAAATGTATTTTTCGTGAACAATATGAATCGAAAAGATGGTTCACAGTAAGTTTTTATAAGATCCAGGGAATTAGAATTGTGAGAAAGCTACAACTGTCTATTATATTAAAAAAAAAAATCCTTGTCACCTATTAACCCGAATTCTCAGTATTTGCTTGTCAGTTTCTTTGTGTACACACATCTAAGTTCTCTTATTGACTAATTAATATAAAATTACTGAGATTTGGTAAAAGAGAAGAACTATAAACAAAGCAAAACCAACATGTAATCAAAAGCTTAACAGCAAGAGGAAAATTTCTGATCTCAAAGTCATTCAATTTGTTTGGAGATGAGTGTAAATGTGAGGAATCAATCTAAAATTTAAATTGCACTAATCTCAAAGTATACACAATAGATTGTAAACCCATCCTCACAAAAATTTAGTTAGCATACCTAGACCCAATTTGTTTGGGAAAGAAAAATACACCAAGATATCCTGATAAAATTTTGGTTATGATGGGCTTTATAATAATTATATTTGCTTTAAGATTAGTGACATACATAAAGAATTTATATTGCATAAATTTGAAAGTAAATACTTTGATTTTTAGGCTAAAAATCTGTATCAGGATATTCAAAGGTTTTTTTTCTCCATTTTTGTTTCCCACAAAGGAGATCCATACACATCTATTGCAGTCAACTAAGTGCAAAAGAAAACAGAGCCAACCATACTTCAAAGATCATTAAATTTAATATCAAATTACCACCATTAATACCAACCTTCTTAAATGCTTCAATTCCGAGAATCCAATCAAATAGTAAAGAAGATCTCAATCAAATACTCCACTAACAAAAACCAAATATTCAATCAACAGAATAGAAGCTTAAATTTAGCCCAAAACTGACAGATTCAAACAAAGATCAAAACTTTATAAGGCCAAGATAAAAAATTGATCATCATACCTGAAATGGTAAAACCCTAATCCATGCTTCACCCCGAACTTGAACTCCCCAACATAGCAGCTTCCATCAGAGCAGCTCTGTACCCCTCGCCCATGGCTCTGCCCGCCGACCCACTCGCCTGCATAGCTATCTCCGTTATAAAACCTATAAACCCCAAATCCATGGCGGAGGCCATGGTGATACTGGCCTCGATACCGGCTCCCTCTAGCCCACCGTTCGATTCCATAACCATCATACTTTCCATCGACCCAATCGCCCTCGTATCTCCCCTGCCCGAAGAAATTGTAAACACCGCTTCCACTGCACTTCCCTTTGTGGAATTCCCCTTCGTAGAAATCCCCGTTACTGTAAAATTCAACCCCTTCTCTCACGGTTTTTCCCCCTATTTTAGGTCGCGGATTCTCCACGTCGCCTTCGTCATCGCCGATGAACCACCGCACCGAATCGCTCCGGCTGCGGCGGCGCCGGGAGAGAGAAAAGCGAGTTCTTTTGAGTATCAGGGAGGCGGCAGCGACTGCAGCGGAGGCAAGGGAGAGATTCCAGAGGGAGGGAGACTGGTCGCGGAGGTAGAAGAAAGAGAGGGTGATTAGGAAGATGGTTAGGAGAAAGGAGAAGAAGGCGAGACGGTGGCCGGAATTTCCTCCTGTGGAAACCGCGGCGACGGAGGCCGATGGAGGCGGAGAATGGGGTTTGATCTCTTCTGGATCGGATCCCGCAGAATCAAGGGCGGCGAGGCTGTGTACAGAGGAGCGAAGGGTTGGGGAACGGAGCAGGGAGGAAGGCGCGCGCGTTAGCTTCGAGGTATGACCTTCCATTCCCCTTCTCCTTCCTCCTCTTTCCTCTCTGCGCTCTCTAATCGCAGCGACAGCTCCCAGACAGGCCTAGTGGAGAAAGGATCTGTACAGAGAAAGAGAGAGAAAGTTCTCGCCTTTCAGGGAATGAGATAGAAAATCTGGGGAACGAACAACAGCCCCGTAGAGAGAGAAAACAAGAGATAGGAGTAAGATTTCCAACGGGCGGCATTTTATTTTTGAGAAAGGGAAGGCAAAGATTAGATCTGTATCGTCTGATTTGAATCGAACGGTTGGCAGCAGCCTGCAATTACATAGTAGGCGTCGCCAGTGGATCGGACGGTTGAAAAATAAGAAGGTATTGATAAGGTTCGTCGGATTGCCAGGGTATATATATATCAGTTATTGTCACGTGCGACGTGCGTGAGTGGGATAGGCAACCGTTGGTCACCTTGGCTTGCACCCAACATTGCACCCAACATCTCTAGATAAAATTTTGACCAATTTGACCCCCTGATTTTATATTATTTCATGTTGGCGCATTTAAGCAGATCTGAACCAATTAAAATCAAATCCAATTTTTAAAGAGTGAAATAAGTTGGTATTAATTTTCTCTTCCTTAAAAGGAAAATCATTATTTTTTCTCAATTTTAATTTATTATTATGATATTTAATAGAAAGATTTAGGAGTTGTTTTCGGATTTTTTTTGTGTGTAAAGTAAACTAAATGCATGAATTTTAATTTTTTTGAGTGTTTGATTTAAATGCAAAACTAAAGTAAAGTGAAATCACGGTATATTTTCCGCGTAAAAGGACATACCATAGAATCGAGTGAGAACGAATTGCACAGGATGCACAAGAAAGAAAAGTGGAGAGAGAGGTCCATGCTTCCCTCTTCTTCAACGACCGTACCAGTGAACGTGTTGTTGATGCACGAGAATGGCGAGCATCGTGGCTTACCTCGCACATTGCGAGGATGGAATGTTCCTTTTCTTAGCTCGTGACTGGCACAGCTCAAATTTGCGAGTAGCCATGCCTCACGACCATCATGACCCAAATTCTATTAGGTTCAAATTCGCGACCATCACGACCTGCCCCCCTTTTCTATGACCAAAAAAGAATAAGAAGATGATGAAACAGAGGCAGAGGTGTTGATCAAGGCTTTGTTTACTTTACATATGACCAAAAAACCTCAAAATTATTTTACTTTACACTGCATTATTTTTTAAACAAACCAAACAGATCTTAAATTATTTAGTATATTTGACATTATTAAAATTAGTGGCACATAATATTTCAAAATTGTAATTTTAGAGTATCGATTACCTTTGAATCGGTTGAAATTAAATATATGAATTTGATGATCATATCTTATAAGTATTGGTGTAAGTTATAATAGACCTTGAAAAGGACTTCTATATGAAATCTAAATATTACACATTTTTATTTATTTGATGAATAAGAAATTATCACAAAAATTAATGAAACATATTTTCTATATAATTTTATGTTATAAATGGCAATCAATAATGTGATGTTGAATTTGAAGACTATACAAAATGATAAATTCAGAATAAAATCATATAAAGTTGATATTATTTTTACTTTGACCCTTAAAGTTATAAATTTTAAATTATATAGTCAAGAAAGAAAGCAATGAAATAGAGAGAGAAGAATTTAAGAGAGACAAGTTTTGATAATTTTGTAAAATGAGCTTGAGTACAAGAAATTGCATCTTATAGAAAAATTGCAAAAACTGAGCTCACTTTTCAATCCTCTACTTTTAGATTTGGGTTAAGACTTTAGTATTACGAAATTGACTGAATGAATGTATCTACATAAAATAAGAGAAAAAATATTAAAGTTGCTGAAACTTCTTTAGAAAATTCAATTCATTAGTATGAATTTTGAGGTAATGTTTGAATTAAAATTTTTTAGAATTAATTAAGAACATCTTAGCCTCAATTTAAACAAATGCAAAGTTAAATAGATGTATTGATCCGACGAACTTATGGACATCAAACTTCATAACCCAATATTTGACACAACACGAAAACCCGACCCGAACCCGACCCGGAATTTTGGGTTTGACCCGACCCGTTTCCAAAATGGGTCGGGTTCACAGATTCGACCCATTTGAAAAATGGGTTCGAGTTCGGGTTGACCCGACGGGTTGCTGGGTCAACCCGTTCGTGGTTTCCTCTTAGTATTTCCGTCTTCCCTCACCACCTTCCTTTATTAGTCTTCGTCACATCCAACTCCACCAAATTTCCTAACTTCTTCCCCACATCAAACTCCACAAATTCTCCCCATAGCCGCCGGCCACCTTTACCCGACCCCCCCTCTTGGCCGTCGACCTTAGGCCGCTAGCCGCCGGCCACCTTCCCCCTTTTTCCCCTTTTTGATTTCCCCCTCTTTTATTTATTTCCTAACTTGGCTTAATATATTTAGGAGTATATTTGAATTCAAATTCAAATTATTTGAAATTCAAAATATTGCCTAAGATACAAAGTCTATTTTAGGAAAGTCTTAACACCGCATTCAAATCAATTTCTATTTGATTGGATTTAAAATCTTCTTTTAAACACATTTATTCTCTTTGGAAATAATTCAAAATTTGAGAATTTTGTTTGACCGAAATTTCCAAGCCTTTATTCACTTTCCAAATTTTGTAGAGGGGAATTAGGAATGAATTCCCTAATTCTTCTCTTCCCTCCCGTAACTCCCACTCATGGCCGAATTCCTCTCAAACTTTAATGTCTAATTTAATTCATAAACCAATTAAGGGAATTAGGAATTAAACTCCACCTCAGCCCCTCAATCCAGCCGACCTCCTCTCCTCATTAATTTGTTTTTGAAATCTCTCCATAACTGCAGCTTTACACCTATGGAAATTTTTATTAAAAATCTGATTCCATAGCCTTAGCTGAATTCTCCCTGGACTTTATGTCCTATTATATTTCCCTAATTCATTTCACGGATTAAGGGAATTAGGAATTCCCTCAGCCTCCCTTGGATCCCGCTGCAGCCAGAGAATTCCAGCTCACAACTCTTGGCCGAATTCCTTAAACACCACCTCAGCTTCCCAATCCCGCCAACCTACCCGCCCCCTCTTCCACTGTTGTCCAAAGATTTCTGGACATCCTTTTGGAAACAATTTCACTTCCCGTAACAGTTCTTGTTCTTCACTCCCAATTCACCTCTCCACCTCCAATTCTCTCAGATTTTGTGAGAAAAATCTGAAATGTTTCAGATTTCCTGAGAGGAATCGTACCAGATTATTGACACCCTCCTACCCGTTCTACATCAGAAATTAATGCTTGCTTGAATTGGAATTTTAAATTAGGAATGATTGATTTAATTCCAACCCTATTTAAAATTCAGATGGACATGAATTTAGGAACTTTCCTAAAATAGGGATTCTCATTTTAGGAAAACAAATTAAAAATTCAAATTTATTTGAATATGAAATTAAATTGTTCCCAAAATAAGAAAGGCTCAATTTGGAAGGTTTTGAATGCAAAATTTGAATGGGTGGAGCCAAGGGAAGAGGGAGGAGGTGTGGATTTCGGTGGGGAAGGGAAGGGTTGTGGGGAAGGGGACCGGCGCTTAATGGAGGGGATGGGGTTACCGGCTAGGAGGTGGTGGTGGGTTGAAAGGGTGGTAGAAAACTGGCGGTTAAAGCAGAAGGAAGAGGGTGGGGGATTTAGAGAGAGGAATAATGGAAGAAGATGGTCGGTGGAGAAAAAGAGAGGGAAGGAGATAGGGAAAGAAGATAAACCGTGAGCCTGGACGCTTCCTGCGGCTGACGGGAGATACGTTGCCCTTCACCAAGGGACTTCAAGCCCCGAGCCCGGACCTATCATGCAGCTGATGGATACTACGATTCCCTCCCATAGGACTTATGCTAAGAAAGGTAGGGGTAGACCTAAAAAGACTTGGTTAGAAAATATTAGGAATGACCTTTCTTTATTAAATTTAAATGAGAATTTGACTTTTAATAGGACACAATGGAGAAAAAGGATTCATGTAGCCGACCCCACGTAGTGGGATAAAGGCTTGATGTTGTTGTTGTTGTTGTATAAAATCATTTGATTCTAAGTTCATTAAGGCACTCAATGCTTGATAGATAATATTTTTTATGGAGTGTTTTGAATTCTGTCCAAATTTGCTAAAATATCCCTTTCAAAAATCATATAATAAGATATCATTTTCTATATAAAATCGGGTTCAAGAGCTAAGGGAACTCTACAATATTTTTTGGTGATCATCATTCTTAAGCACCATCAGCAATCACCGCCACAATTTTCAAACTTATATCATCTAACTATTATTGATTCACTATTAATAACATCTAACCTTTTGCAAGGCTTTCATTGTGTAATAGCTCTAATTCTGAATAATATAAATTTTCAATTTTTTTAGAAAACTAGATGGAATGCTATGGCGTTCTACTTTCGGTCACAATGGCACTGAGAAGTGATAGAGAGCGGCGCCTCGACATCATAGCTCTATGTTCTATAGTATCATATGCAGCGTAGCAGCACTGGGGCACCTGGACTTCGTTATAAGACCTTTACATTAAGAGTTTTATTCAAACTGATCTAACCCGACTGGACTTCAGGTAACTTGTTAAATTTCTGCAATTATACTCTTTTGCTCATGTATGAGAGTGTTACGTGTGTATGTGAAAGTGCACGTGTTATATAGTATATTTCAGATGTTTTAATGCATATATGAAATTTAAAATTTTCATTGGAGCACCCCAGCATTAAGTTTTCGGATCTCCAGCGCACTATGTGGGAGGCGGCGATGTAAATTCTATAGGGAGCTTCGTGTGGTGTCGCAGCACTAGAGCAAATTTTAATATTAGAATTATCCAAATCCACTATTCAAAACTCTTTTGAATTTTTTTGGCACTAGTTGGCAGAGAGAGAAAGCAATTTCTAGTGAGAGATACTCCAATTTGAGCTATTTCAGGACATTTTTATCCATCATTCTAGTTCAAAAAGTTATCTAGATTGAGGTAGGTTATATTTTGTTTATCTCGATTTTTAATAATTCAATATTTTTTATAACTTTTTATCAAATTTGATGTTACAAAAATACAAATTTATTATATATTGGTAACTTTTATTCGTGTATCTTTTAATATGTTATTAGTACGACTATTTTGATCATTTTGAGTATTTATTTGATATTTTTTACCGAGTAATTTTGAAAAACAACGATTTTTATTGATTCAAAATTTTATATTGACATCAAAAAATAGTGTTTTAGTTCAATTAAGACTTTGGAATATTGTTATACACATTCTCCAATAAATTGGAAACTTTTTTCAAATAAGAATTTATGCTTTACAATTTTCATATTGCTTACCATTATATAAACTCTGGTGAAATTCTAAAATATGATCAATTATGCTTAAAATTCTGTAATGAACTAAAATGTGTGCTTTACCGTGCTAAATTGGGTGAAATAAGGATATTAAGAAGGTTCGGTGCGAAAAAGGGTGAAGTTCTAGAAGATCTGCTCATGTGCCGATAAGACATATTTTGGTGGCTAAAAGCCATATTCTGGTGCCATATGCTTGATATGAAACTATTAGGTTCTATGTATACTATGTTATGTATTCAAAATCTAGTGCTAATGGCACATTATAAATCCTGTTAAGTGCTATTTGCACTATGTTATATATTCAGATACTAGTGGGAAGGAGGATTTGGATATATACTATTAGATGTTATTTGCACTATGTTGTGTATTTATATATCAATGTGAAGGTCAGCCGCTCTGCTAGGGTTCGTGACTCCGGGCGTCCCCTCCCGCTCGGCGGGAGCTTTCTCTTCGGTGGCCATTCTTTTTCAGGGAAGTTTCTCCTTCTCTGCCTCTTCTTATTAGCGTGGCTACTTTTTCGTTTTGGTTTTTTCGATTTTTTTGCCGGCTGCGCCGGCATTGCGGTTGTGAAACTTCGGGACCCCGATTTTTTTGGTGGAGTTTCCCATTCGCGTTCTTTTATTGAAGCTCTTGCTGGTTCTAAACCTCCTTTTTAGGATTTGTATGCTTCTACCTTTCGTGGATTACCGTCTTTATGGATTTTCGATCAGGAAATCCAAGAGCTCACTGCCCCTTTTCAGTTTTCCCTAGTTGGTTTCTTTCCTTCTAAAAGACCCCCTCTAGATTCTATCCGCAATTTTTTTTTCAATTTGAAGTTGAAAAGTGAGTTCTTTGTCACGGTTTTGGATTCTTCTCTTATCCTGATCAAGCTTGCCAATGATCTTGACTACTGTAGTGTGTTCTGTCATCGCTCTTATCTAGTGTTTACTTGCTATATGAAATTGACGAAGTGGTCGCCAACTCTGGATATTGCTGTTGAATCGCCTGTTATTCCAATTTGGATTTCGTTTCCTCGGTTACGCCCTCATTTCTTTTCACCTCATATTTTGTTTGGGCTTGGCGGATTGTTTGGTAAGCCTCTGAAAATTGACGAAGCTACTGCTGTTGGTTCCCGCCCTTCCATTGCCCGAGTGTTAGTTGAACTTTATATAACTAAATCCTATCCTAAACAAGTTTGGTTAGGTTCAGAATCATTAGGTTATACTCAAGAGGTTGTATTTGATGAGTTTCCTCAATTTTGTGCCGGCTGTAAGTGTATCGGACATGTTCATGGTAATTGCAAACCTGCTGCTCCTGTGATTCAAAATTCTCCCAACCCTCCTTTAGCGACTTTAGTTGTTAGTAATGTTGCTGAGGGTGTTTCTAAGACTTTTCTAGAGAGTGAGATGTTGAATAATGTTTTCATTCCTGAGATTGTTCCTGCTGTTGAGCTGTCTTCTACCCCTGTTTGTGGGGGGGATTCTGTTTCGTTGGAGGTTATTAATGGTGCTATGTGTCCTGTTGTGGGTGAGTGTCCTCCTAATACGAATGCTCTGGAGTCTCATGTTGTTCTTTTAACGGCAGAACCCATTTATGTTTCCATTAATGTAGCTCAAAATGATTTGAATGAGCATGTGTCTGATCTGGTGGAGTCGAATTTAGCTAGCGTGGTTTCTGGTGGACTGGAGGCTGGCGGGATTGTTTCCAATGCTGTTTTGTTTGGTCTTTCCCCAAACGCTATTCCTTTCTTTCCTCCTACTATACCAATTTCGAGTACGAATCCTTTGCCGTTTCACTCGACGGATACAGTTAATGTTGCACCTTTGGTTACTGCTCGGGTTGAAACTGTGGCTGTTTGTAACCCGGTTATCAATGGTTTAATTGAAGTTCCTGTGAATTTAGTGGATTCGAATTTTATGGCCAATCAGGTAGGAGACTCTTCTGGTTTGGACATTATGAACCATTTTAATTGGTTGAATGAATCGTCAGATGGTGAATATGTATCTGATTTTTTAGAAGGTGGCTTGGCTTCTTTGGAATTTTGTGGGGGTTCGGACCCTAGTAACGATTTCACCCTAGTTCGTGCGAGACCTAGTTTAACGGTTGCTTCTCGGGGGAGATTTCGCGGCAGAGGCCGCCGTAGACGCTAATGTTTTTCTTGTTATGTTGATTTCTCCTTGTTTATCTCTCGGGTTTCATGTGCTTTCGTTCTGTTCTATTGGCTGATGCGACGGAATATGGGCAATGATGTGGTTGGGGATCGCGTCCCTGTTGTTTAGCTGGTGGCAACCTTTGGTGTGGCTCATGTCGTTTCCCACCTTACTGGATGGTCTGTGCGAGGCTTCAGGGACGCTGGAAGTCCTGGCCGCTTGCTGAGCCCATTTTTTTATTGTATTTTTCCGTTTTATCTTTGCTTTCTTAGTTGTCTACCTATGCTGTAACCGGTATTATTTTTATCAATATAATTCCCTTTCAAATATATATATATATATATATATATATATATATA
>NW_021319178.1:12839579-12847797 GCF_001605985.2 Dendrobium catenatum | reverse complement strand
TAAGTATTTGATTTCATTTCAACTTTATGTATAATATTTTAATTTCTTTATTTCAAATTTTTTAGCTATATTGGTTGGAGTTATTAACTTCTATATTAGGCTATGATAGCCTACTGATCCGTACTAAATGTTATCCATTTCTTGACTTTTTTATTTACATTCGATTTTGGAGTTTTCAAATTTTTAATAAATATTAAACTCTAAAATGAGTAAATGTCATGGAGTTTGTTGGATTTAGATTTATCTACAATTAGTTATGAATTTTTAAAATTTAGATATTTTATTAAACTATGGTTTATCAAAATATTGACATTTTTATTTTTAATGAATTATAGAAATTTAATATTTTTCATATATATTATACCAAGGGATTAGTCCAATACCTTTTAGTTTTCTCAATTTGGAGTTTTCTATGATTACTAATAAATTTTTGAAGTTTATGTATTTAATTGAATTATTTGATTACATAATTAGAGGAAATTTTTTTATTTATTTTTGTACCAAACTAATTCCAAAACACTTGAAATCTTTCCCAAATGTGTGAAATGACTAATAGAGATGATTCAAAGTATTTAAAATTTATTTTTTATTTTTATTATTTTTAATCATTTAATTTAATTAATTATTGAATTTTACTTATCATTAAATTATGACCAATCCGAAAGGCTGGTCATGCTTTCATTTTTCTTAGATAGGGTATTCAATTATGAACATTTTAAGCCCATCTTTCCTTTTTTTTTATTTAATTTGAATTTCTTGTAATTTTTTGAAGTTTTAGCTCCCACAAAAGGTTTTATTCTTATTTTTCTTTATTTTATGATCAAATGATGTCAAATCAAGGTGAAATTGAAACCTGGAGTTTATAATAGCACTAAGTTAACTAGTTTTGAGTTTTACCCCTATGGATTATGTATAGAATCTTCTAAATTTTTTCTAAATTTTTTAGACAAATCTCTTAATTATTTTTCGTAGGTGTCACTAGTGTTCTAGTGAGTTTGAAAAGTTGATCTAGCTAACCCTTACATAAGCACACCACAAAAAAATGATAGGAAAACCCTTCCTTTTTAGGCAATTATGAATTTTCAAAGTTATGAGTCTTAAATGGGCCAATTCCTTAAAAATTCATTTCATAGTAATCCTGAGCATACCATGACCTACGAAAATTACCCAGGGGGTATATAATGCTCAAAATATTTTCACCAAAATTTGAGTCCAGTTTAATCACTAGATCTTAAAAAAATAAAAAAAAAGAGTGAATTTCAAACAAATACAAATATCTCAAACTTCACCGATCAAAATTTGTCAAAATTAATTTTAGACAATACTAAGTCTCAAGAGTTTTCCTGTGAGAACAAAAAAAAAATCAATATTTTTGTGTACAAATAGATTTTCTATAAATTTTGGTTGATTTTTAAAATTAATTTTAATTTAAAAACGACGGCGGCCGTCATGAAAGCGATGCATGGCGTGCGCGTGACTTGATATCATAGCAGGACACATGGCGGCATGGTGGCGCTCTGAGTACGGAATACATTATGCACTAACACATGCAACTCAAACACATCAACACGCGATCCGGGTAGTCCGATTCATGCAGGCCGGACGGATGGCTGGGATTGCACCACAACAACAAACCCATATCATGCATGGGATCTAATCAGATGCATCAATTTATCTGATATGATATGCATCATCAGATCGTAATAAACGAGTGATCATAAGGTCCATATCATGCTAGAAACTCAAGTTCAAAATGAACTAGAACTTCACATGGCCATAACTTTTAATCCAGGTATCAAAATTTAACAAAATTTTAAACATATGATCTACATGGCAAATATTTCAATGTCTGGAGTTTGGAGTCTCCATGCATTGATATATTTGAGTATTTTTAATTTGGTTCTAAAACTTCAAATGACTATAACTCACTAACCGCTGAATGGATTTGCATGTTCTCAGTTTTTTTTTTCTTCAAGAGAGATTCTCTTCAACTTTGTAGAAAACCCCAAGAGCTGGTTCTAACTTAATTTAAAGTTAATTAGATCCAAATATTCTCCTTTTCTCTCTACCTTACATAAGCACACCACAAAAAAAATGAAAGGAAAACCCTTCCTTTTTAGACAATTATGTATTTTCAAAGTTATGAGTCTTAAATGGGCCAATTTCTTGAAAATTCATTTCATAGTAATCCTGAGCATACCATGTCTTACGAAAATTACCCGGGGGGGTGTAATGCTCAAAATATTTTCACCAAAATTAGAGTCCAATTTGACCACTAGATCTTGAAAAAAAAAAGTGAATTTCAAACAAATACAAATATCTCAAACTTCACCAATCAAAATTTGTCTAAATTAATTTTAGGCAATACTAAGTCTCAAGAGTTTTTCTGTGAGAACAAAAAAAATTCAATATTTTTGTGTACAAATAGATTTTCTATAAATTTTGGTTGATTTTTAAAATTAATTTTAAATTAAAAATGACGACGACCGTCATGAAAGCGATGCATGGCATGCGCGTGACTTGATATCATAGCAGGACACATGGCGGCATGGTGGCGCTCTGAGTACGGAATACATTATGCACTATCACATGCCACTCAAACACATCAACAAGCGATCCGGGTAGTCCGATTCATGCAGGTCGAACGGATGGCTGGGATTGCACCACAACAACAAATCCATATCATGCATGGGATGTAATCATATGCATCAATTTATCTGATATGATATGCATCATCCGATCAAAATAAACGAGTGATCAGAAGGTCCATATCACGCTAGAAACTCAAGTTCAAAATGAACTAAAACTTCACATGGCCATAACTTTTAATCTAGGTATCAAAATTTAACAAAATTTTAAACATAGGATCTACATGGGCAGATATTTCAATGTCTGGAGTTTGGAGTCTCCATGCATTAATATATTTGAGTATTTTTAATTTGGTTCTAAAACTTCAAATGACTATAACTCACTAACCGCTGAATGGATTTGCATGTTCTCAGGTTTTTTTTCTTCTAGAGAGATTCTCTTCAACTTTGTAGAAAACCCGAAGAGTTGGTTCTAACTTAATTGAAAGTTAACTTGAATTGAACCATGCTGTCTTGGTTTGAAATAGGTCAATTTGGTTTGTGCCCTATTTTGTCAATATTTGCCTATACAATTTTAATATTTAAGAGATAAAAAGTTTATGAAAATGCAACATATGAGGTTATAATATTTTTTTGAGTGTTTAAGGAGGATATATTTAGCCAAATTTGAAGGTGTTAATCTCATTAGCGAGTTAATTTATATGTGGCTTAACAGTGGTTTGCATATGATAAATTATGTGTGGTGTGTATAATAATTTGCTAAGTATTTTTCTTAAGATAATTTATTATGAGAAATCATTATAGTTATGATAATGATCGATAAGCTAACATGAAGCATTTGTTACTTAAAGAAGAGCTCAAGATTTATAATTCAAGAAAACTCAAGTATAAGTTTGTCATATGAAAATAAATTAGCTTTGTATGGTCTTTATATCACTACATAAAAAAAGATATATTATAAAATAACTAATAAGACTATAAAAATTAAAACTTTTTATTTAATAATTTAAAAATATTTATATTTAAGTGCACTTTAAAATTTATTAATTGGTCAATGAATAATAAAAACATTATATCGTACCCATAGTTATGAGAATTTCCATTTCTTTGATCCATTAAGATAATGAATACTTTTCCTCTCTCTTGGCAACACCTTAGCTTTCAACCCCTATCCCTCGATCTCTAGTCAATCATAATTGCCCAATCCTACTAAAATAGATAGTAGCAATAAGACTATCTCACAACAGAGATCAAAAAAAAAAAAAAAAAAAATTCCATAGAAGAAATGCTATAAAATCATTAGATAAGAAGGAAACAAGAAAAAAAGTAAGATGTCATCCAACCAGCATCCACATTATTAAATTTAAGTAGTAAAAAAAAGAAACTACATCTATCAAAATTTGTGAAATTCCCAAAAGGCCATAGTAGAATTGCTCGACATTCATCAAATAAGAAGGCAACTGACCAAAAAATGAGATGGCATCTAACCAGCTTCAACTTACAACAATTCCAGTAGTTTTGCACCATTTTTCCACTTGGATACATTAAGAAATACTACTTTTTAAATTTTGTGAAAGATAGAAGAAAATTTAGTATAAGCTTAACTAAACTTTCTATAATTCCTCTCTCTCCATAAATAATAGGAAAAAGCAGTAAATAATGAGAAGATAAAGGTATATGAATTTAGAAACAAAAAAAAAAACCCTGGAATTTATATGCTAAAAAACTTGGAGCACATTAGGTCTAAATAGAAAATCCCATGCACCAAATTAGCAAGAATAGTAAAAGCATATTTGCATTTTAAGAATAGATGTGAGGTGCTTTTTAGAGAAGTATGATAAAGAAATCATGTAGGGTCCACATTGAAGCCCCTTTTAAGGAGAATATTAGCAATTGTTAACCCACCCACCTTTTAAGGAGAATATTAGCAATTGTTAACCCACCCACCAATGACATCAGATAGTATACAGAAAAATGTAAAGCATAGTGTTTATGCCCAACAAAATTATACTAAGAACAAGGTAGCCCATTTTTTTGTAAAATTTAGCCAAATACCTCTTGAAATTTCCTTTATCTGAGTTATCAAAGAACAAACAAGTAGAAGAAGACTCCTCAATATTGACATGTGAGATGGCAGTAGCAAGTAATATGTGAACATTAGTAGGAAAAGACCATCCATGCTTATTAATAAAACATCAATTATTGCATTTGGTGGGATATACTGAATGAGAGTGTGAGAGATAGGCATATCCAAGAAGAATTTTTCAAAGCAAGAAAATAGGTCTGTTAGGTACAACCTTAAAGTGGAACATCTTTTTAACAATGGAGATAGTAGCACAAAGGTTTTTCTAGAAGGTGAAAGAGGTGGAGGGTGAGGGGCGCCAAGGAGAAAGGTATATAAATAAACACCATTTTGAGAGGAGAGATGAGATGTTGTATATCTTGCTAATAAGTGAGCAATTATAACTCACAAGATTTCTTGCATGGATGGTATACCAAACCACCTTGATAATTAGGAGTACAAGACTTTTCCCAAGAGATGAGGTAAATTTTCCTAGCTTCAATATCACCAAAATATGGAAACTTAGCACTGAATTTGGAAATGTGTTTAATAGTAGTTTTACAAAGGATGGAGCCCTTTATCCAGTATGCTATAGAGTTCTAGATAGTAAATCTCAAGTACTAAAGTCTACCTGTAAAAGAGAGAGATTTGACTTTCTAACCAGAAAACTTTTTAGTAATATATTCCATCAGAGGGTAGAAATCAGCAAGTTTGGCTCTGTGAGAGGAGATAGATATGACAAGGTATTTCATATTTGTAATGGAGGATGGAATGTTGAGAATAGAGTTTAAACTATCGACATTGGGAAAAATTGGACGGAGAGTGAGAGAGTTTTTTTTTAAGTTCACTATTAAGCAAAATGAGTTAGCAAACTTGGAAAGAACTTTGTTTAGTTTAGTGAAATTATGCTCAGTAGCCTTTCCAAAATAAGAAGATCATCAACATAAAGTAAGTGAGGCAACCTGTAACCATCCAAATCAAAAATTGAAAGCATCAGCAGATGTAGGAGAATCATTAAGACAAGAGAATGTATCCATCACAAAATAGAACAAGTAAGGGCTTAAAGGGCATCCTTACCTAAGACCAAAAAAAGAAGAAAATGGAGAACCAAACATTAAAGGTGCATGCTTTAATCCATTGAATAAAAGTTGGATGAAAGCCCTTCTAAGACAACCTAGAAAATAAGAAATCTCTTGAAACTATATCAAAAGCCTTTCTCATGTCAAATTTAGCACACATAAATTTTGGATAGCCATATTTCCTTAAAAAAAAATTGAGGAGCTCCTTTCTTAGGATAAAATTATCAGTGAAAATTCTTTGTTTGATAAAATCATATTGGTTATCTTTACTAATGTAGACATGAAAGGCTTAAGCCTGGAGGCTAGGATTTTAATAACAATTTTGTATATGGTGTTACAAAGGGATATAGGCCTAAAAAAAAAAAAAAATAGAGCTGGTATGATTAGTTTTGGGGATTAGGGCTAAAGCATTAGCTTTAACACACCTAGGTAAGTAACATTTAGCAAAGAAGGAGGTCACAACCTTGTAAAATGAAGGGCCAATTAGCGCCCAAGTAGACTTATAAAAATAAAAAATTGAACCTAGGAGGGGGATGATGAGGAAGATCTAAGGATTACAGTCTATTTAATTTCAACTTCCAAAATTGGAAGAACGAGAGATGCATCAAGTCGTGGGGATATAACATCACCAAAAAAAAAAAAAAAGCTTACATCAGGATTGGGAGGTGGCACTATAGGAAAATCAACAATTACCGGCGAAATTTTTTGTCGACTTTCTAGCGGTCAAATTTTCGACTGTTTTTCGACGGAAGACAATGGGACAGCTTTTCTGGTGGATGTTTCCAGCAATTTCTTTTGTTGTAATTTTCTGATGGCTTTTTGGCGGTTTTTCTAGCTTCCCGGCGAATTTTAAATAATTTAAATAAAATGATTAAAAATTTTAACTATTCTAGAAGTTTTAGATGGTGGAGGAGGAAGCTTGTGTGTAAGAGGTCGTGGTGTTGGCCATAGTTAGATAAATAGAAGATTTGTTGTAATTCTTCCTCTTCCAAATTTTGGAATATAAGAATTTGATATCATCCTCCCCATGAGAAAGACAATTTATTTTTTCATTTTTGGACAATCCAGGAGGACCAAGAAGAAGTGAATTCCATAATTTGCATATTAAGTTGCTTAAGGTTGGCATTTAAGTTGGATCAAAACCCAAACTCATCAAACAATCCTTCTGGCAATTATGAAAATATGTTAAGTGGAGGCTAAACACATTGGAATTCCCTTTTCTTAGTTTTTATGCCATCTTTGAGTTGCTTAAGCTTAGAGCATAAATAAATAAGAGGATTACAATAAGAAGGTGCATTAATAATAGAGACGAGCATATGCAGTAACTATCTAGTTTAGCCTAATAATTTTTATATGAGAATTTGTGATGCTTATGCTGAGAGAAATCAGGGTGTAAAATAATGGGATAGTGGTCAAAGCAAGAAAGACAATGAACAGAGTAATAAGAATAGAGGAAAACCTACATCCAAGCATCATTGACCATAGCACGATCAAGCTTAATGTTAATGAAATTATCAGTTCATTGATTGAACCAGGTAAATAAGTTTCCAATAGAAACCAAATCTTTCAAATGAGCATAAAAAAACACTTAATTGAAGTCTTAAAATCTATTATAAGGAATAATATTTCTCCTAGCTTTTTTGATGAAAATCTACAACAATTGAAGTCTCCCATAAAAATCCAAGAAATATTAGTGGGAGGAGTGATGTTCTTGATTTGATCTCAAAGATCCCTTCTTAATACTAGACCACCCAAATCAATAATCTAGAATAGTCTTAATGAGTTTATATATTTGCTTCACAAGAGGGTTAGATGTAATACACAATCACATGAATTATGCAACTTTCTCTTTTTCCCTCCCTCCTTTTTTGGAAATACTGAAAATAATTCACTCATTGAATAGCTGGTTACTCATTTTTATAAGAAGCATTAAGTTTGTTTATTTAATTAAAAGAAAAAATTTTGAACAAAATTTTAAAGCATATCACATAATAGAACTAGCTTAAATATTAACATACCGGTTCATTTATATTCATAATCATAATCACTTATTTTTTAGAAAATTGCTCTCTAGAAAATTAATAAAATGTATATTTAATGATGACTTAGGAGGCTTCAATTGGAACATCTTTCTTACTGCTTTATAAAGAAGTTTTCTAGCACAATTTTTTTATATTTAAAAATTTTATACTAAAAAGCTGCTTTATAAAATATTAAGAGAGCGGTCCCAAACGAAGCCTTAGGATTTGTTTAAGACGACTTTATTAGTACTTTTTAAAGCAGCCTTTTAGTTTAAAAAAATTAATTTTATACTAAAAAGCTATTTTAAGAAGAAGTAAGAAAACCATTCCAAACAAATCCTTAGTTGTTTATAAATAAAGACTTAACATATGTTCTCATGCCATTTTTTGATATTATATGTATTTTAAAAATTATGAACATTATTATAAATATAACTTAATGAATATATATATATATATATATATATA
>NW_021319178.1:12836699-12839479 GCF_001605985.2 Dendrobium catenatum | reverse complement strand
CTGTTTTTTTTTTTTTTTTTGGAACATTTAGGCCATTTTAGGCAAACTCACACACACAACCCATACACATAGACTCGAACCCTGAACCTCTTAGTTGGAAGCCTAAGCTCTCAACCAATAGGCCAAGGTGAGTTGTGTGTTTTCATATGGAAGTTTCACTCTTCAATCAAAATGGTGGGACCCCTCTATACAAATCCACTAGCCATGATATGATTTCAAACATGTCAAAACTATAGTAATCATTTGATTTCAAACATGTAAAATTTAAGATAAAGTTTTATTTATATTTTATTTTAAATGATATATATTTGGCATTAAAACTTGTTTCCTTTTTTTTTTTAATTTTTTGTTGAATTGCTAAGGAAATATTCAATTTTTTGATACATTTAATAATTTTCATTGTATTATATATAGAAGATTGGAATAGAAATAATGAGACAAATTGACATAAAAAAGTGTCTTATAATTAAGTATTATATAATAAAAGAAGGTTCAATGAATTAAAGTAAATGCCTAAAATTTTTGGGCAAAAAAAATAATAATTTAAGATCCCAATTTTAGAAAGAAAAGAAATAATTGTTTAGTGTTGAGTGCTAGAAAATTATAATATTAGATATTGAAATTTATGTGTTAAGTTGTATGAAAATGTCATATGCACACAAAATTAAATCTAATTATTTTTTTTTTTTAAAGTTCATATGCACACAAATAAAGAGAGAGAAAATTAGGATTTTTTATATAAAAAATTTAGAAAAATTCAATGTTGTGTGGTTGAGTCAACCTGAGGCACTTCCATTAGTCTAAGTTTGAAGTTATAAAAACATGTCCTTCCATTGAATTAGAGAAAGCGAGGAGTATACATATTACTTTGCAATGTTTTCTAATGTGGTTGTTGAGGAAATTGAAGGTTGATGACATCAACAATATAAAAGTTCTTATAACTTTTTGGTATGGGGGTATCAAACAATGATATTGTTGAGGGAAATAACCACTAATCAAAGTAGGCATAAAGGTGGTATGTGAAACTAGGGGTGTCAAAAGTTGACCCGACTCGGAACCCGACCAGGACCTGACCCAAAAAAAATTCATGTTTGGGTCAACCTGTTGGTAAAATGGATCAGGTTCGGGTTAAGATTTTTGACTTGTATAAAAATCAAGTTGGGTTTAGGTTGACCCGAAAACCCAACTTTAATCCGGGTGACCCGCGAATCTGAACCACTTATCCCCTAGCAGCGACGCCTGGCTAGTTGGCCTCAATCCTTTGATGTTCCGAGTTCAAACCAGTGCAGGTCGCAGTACTGACTCCAGTAGTCCGGCTTTCGTCGGTTCACCCTCTCGTGATAATTGACCCCGTGTCAAGATGGTCTAGCCAGTAGCAAACCTCACTCACACGGCAGCAGACAGTGGTCCAGGCTTTTGCCCCCACCCCAGGCTCCACCGTCGTGATCGGCACCCGCACATGCACAGTTGTTTCATGTTTGCTGGTCAGGTCGGGTCAACCGGTAACCCGCACGGGTCGGGTTTGGGTTGGACTTGATAACACGTTTGAAAAAATGGATCATATTTGGGTCAACTCGTATAAATCTGAGTCAATCCGGGTTCGACCCGAATCAAGCTCGTTTTGACACCCCTATGTGGATCACCAATTACAATCAATTAGATGTTAGAAATAGTAGTCAAATCTCTTAGATTGTCAACAAATTCTAAATTTACTCTAAATAAGTATAATTCATAGAAGGTGGTGGAGGAAGAAGAAGAATAACTTAATTATAAAGGGATTTCATTCATTTATTATCCCAAAAAGCACCCAATAGATATTATTTAAAAATACTACAAGACTCATAGGCTACCTATTAACACTTAATACATATTCATTATCTAACCAATCATAACTATTCATGAATATATTCCTTCTATGCTACTTACATTATTGATCAAATTATCATTGACCCCTTCAAAATTGACCATAAAACACATAATAAAATAGGATGAAGCCCACATAATAAGCCATGCCAGATCTTAAGGTCATAACATGCCATAAACAACCTCGGTGAATCTACATTATGTGGCTGATCGATATTGATTTTAAAAAACCTGTGTATAATTGATATTAAGGTTTCATTTGGGACGGATTTTTTATTGCTTCTTAAAACAACTTTCTAATTTAAAAATTAAAATTCTTATACTAGAAAGCTGCTTTAGAAAGCAGCAAGAAAGTTGTCCAAAATGAAGCCTAAGTTTTCTAACATTTGGTATCAGGAAAATTTCAAAACCTTTGACTTGATATTTCGATTTACTAAGTTTCAGTTCATGGAAAATTGATCGTATAAAAAATTGAAGTTTAATTGCCCTATATCATATTTATATCATATTTGTGATTTAAAACTTGAATTACAATTTTAAATATATTTTTTTGTTTTTTTTATAAAATTTAAAATGATAGAATATTTTGGAATTAAAATTTCAATTTTAGTATATTTATTAATCTTTTTATAAGTTTGAGTTTTAAAATATCAATTATTTTAAACAAAGTATTACTTTAGGGGTATATACGTTGTTTAGTTGCCTAAAAAAGAAATGCAGTATAAAAGAAATGTAATGTAAAAGAAGTGCTTTGGAGTTATTTGAATGATTGTAAAAGGAATGCATAATAATATTATTATTTTTTGTTGGTTTGAAGTAAATTAAATATATGGCCTGCTAGAGGTGGCCGGCTAGTGGTGGTGGCCGGGAAGGCAAGATACACCAAACATACCAATATTTATTTATTTATTAGCTAC
>NW_021319178.1:12811094-12832183 GCF_001605985.2 Dendrobium catenatum | reverse complement strand
CTAAATGCATAGTAAAAGTATATATATATATATATATATATATATATATATAATTTATAAATTTTAAATTTAAATTTTTATACTAGTAAAATAAATTAAAAAAAATATATAATGCCAATTCATAGCACCCTAATAACGAAACGAATTTATATAATTTAATTTAAGTTTTTTTTGGATACTCAGACATACCTTTAACCATTCAAAGATGTCAAAAGAATTATTTCGATCAGGTTGCTAAAATCGATACTTACAACAACTTTGGATTCGAAAGGGTGCTCATCTTCAAGATGGGAACATAGTGAAATGATGTCATGGTCCTCGTAACAGTAGGGGCACGGAAAATCTGGGCGGGGCTCCTCTTCCACCTTGTATTCATCAAAGTCCAACCGATCTGAAAACCAAATGATAAGGAAAATACCCCGATCAAACATATGAAGGTGGGGGGAAGAAATGATTGACCGAAAGAGAAAAGATAAGAAGTACCAAAGACCTGATTGGGAGCTCTGCTGTCGCTGATTCAAGTAATGCCTCTTCGCGGCGGCTAGGCGAGAGATCCAACTATCGGAATCCATTCAGAACTGAAACCTATAGGGATGAGGGTCGCTCGCGGAGAAGATCGTTAGGTCGACAGAATGCCGGCGAAATTTTCGTTAGAATGGAAGCAGCAGCTTCGGCGTCGGCGTCAATCTCTGCTTTGGCGTCGGTGTCGGTGTCGGCGTCGGCGTCGGCAATCGTTGGGAGGGAGACGGATGGGGAAGAGACAGTCGTGCGCGTGGAGCAAAGCAAGAACCGTCCGAATAATAAAACTAGGGCTTTATTTGCTTTCGCGGCTTTTTTAGGATTCTCGTGGCTAATTTCGAGCGGGTCTATTACAGCGGTTTATTAATTTGCGGTTAATAATCGCTGCGGAAGCCTAATTTTTTTAGTAGTATATACGAAGCAGTAAGAAAGTAGTCCCAAACAAAGCCAAAGTCACATTCATGAACGGTCTCCACAACCTCTCATAGTGTTGTTAGCTTTAATGCAACTCCTTGATAAATATCAAAACTTTATGCAGTAATAAAAAGTTTAAATAATCTAAAAAAAAAAAAAAAACATCTAATAGAGGATACCTTAATATTTTCTTTTTAACCCAGATCATATTTTTACAAAACATATAAAATGTGAGAAATAATGCAAATGTTCTTGTGATTTGAATCCTTTTTTGCTTCCAAATAGATTTATCGTCGGCAATATGAATTCTTACAATTTATTCCTATCATTTTTTTCTATGAATGCATTTCTATGAAGATATCATATAGCTAACTGCTAAGTGAATAGTATGGTTCTTCTTAACAAAAGTCTCCTGAAGAAAAAAATTAATCTACTATGTTGAACGACAATTTACAAAAGGAACAAACATTTAAGCAGATTCTTGCTTGCACTAAATGAAAAAGCAAGGAAGTTAATTCATCATATCACTGAACTTGAAAGCAAGATTTAGTAACAACAAAATGGTAAGCCTTCACCACTACATACACAAATAATTGGTAAGCATTTTTCTGAACAGAAAAGCCATTCAAAGTAAGTAAAAGTGTGGAGAATATAACATGTACAATCTAATGAAAAGATAAGGTTGTAAAAGGATATATAATTCAGAGAGAGAATGAATTCATAATACAAACATTGAGTACATGATATACAAAATTAGAACTTCCTAGCTAGTATGAAATTTTAAAAAATTAACAATAATCGATGGAAATCGACCCAATAAAAAAAATTCAATATTAACAACTCAGTTCGAGATGACTATTATTATTCTTAATTCATACATAAAATCTTTAAAAATGGAAAAGTAAGCAAAAAAATTTCATTACACTTGAGAAGAAGCAATCACCAAGGAAATTAGTCTCAACATCAATAAAGCCTAGAAACAAATAGAAATATCATTTAGTATGAAATAAAGACAAAACACATGTCTACTAGCATAGGACTGTAAGATTAAGCGTTATAAAAGCCAAGAAGACCTTCAATAATCCCTAGTAGCAAGCAAAGGCTTCAAAATGAGGGTTCGGAGAACATCATTTGGCATAAATTAAGCTGATACTAATATGATAAATAAGAGCTACACTAATTTCATTCATGATCATAGAGGTATGGGGGATACTGACTGTTATAGTCCACTACCCAATGAATAAATGTTCATAACTTTATTTTCGAAAAAAGCAAGAACACAATTAAAGTAAAATAATAAATTTGTAAATCCCAAAATGGTAATTTATTCATAAATATTTTTTTTTTACCAAATTTATTCATAAAGAAAAACATATCAATGATCTCCTAAAATTTATTCATAAAGAAAAAAAAAATTCCATAGTTGGTAGTAATTTATTCATAAAGAACCAATTGAATTCATTTTACCAATTACACTAAAAAATAGTGATATAAAGATAACCTGTGTATAATTGAGGGGTAACAATTTGTATTCAATCATACCAACTTGCAATTCAGATAAAATTTCAACTCTATTTTTTCAGCAAGCATCTTGACAAAATTAAAAATTAAATTGATATCATGTTGTAGTTGAAAGAGTCTGATAAAAATAGTTATGACATAGTATTTTATAAATTTGTACGCAGCAAGACCCAAACAACCATCTAAGGTAGATATAGACTCAACGATTGAAACCAAATTGAAAACTACTTGAACTTAAACATACTCAAAACTAAAATATTATATGCTTTCAATCTTTGACCTAAGATAGCTTGTTTGAAATTCATCCACTTTATATATATGTTGCGTCCTGGAGTATTCGTGGCTGTAGAAAAATATATAGTTTAACGTCTTAACATTGTACGAAGATCCAGAACACAATCAGATAATAGAGAGGGTGTAGCGTTCATAAGAGACGCCAAAGTTTTTACGTGAAAATCCCTAAAAAAGGGGGAAAACCCACGGGGCCTGGCACATTTTGAATGAATCCACTAGTATTTGTAGTTGATTACAAATGAGGCCCTTCCTTGGGAGAAGGCCTTGGCTTGATGGTACAATAAAGCGCATTACATGGTGGGAGTTATAATATAGAAATGTTTGTTTGGTCGGCACGATCATAGTCGATAGGATAGAGTTCGGAAAGACCGTTGTCTAGTGATCGAGGTCAGAAGGACCGTAGTCGGTAGAAGACAGGGGTCAGAAAGACTATTGTCTGGCGATGTAGGTTGGAAGGATGATAGTCAATAGGAGAGAGAGGTCTGAAAGACCATAGTTGGTAGAAGACCGGGGTCAGAAAGACCATTGTCTAGTGTTGGAGGTCAGAAGGACCATAATAGGAAATAGAGGTCAGAAGGATCGTAGTCGACAGGAGATAGGGGTCCGAAAGACCATAGTTGGTAGGAGACCGGGGTCAGAAAGATCCTTGTTTGGCAATGTAGGTCGGAAGGACAATAATCGGCTAGAGAGAGAGGTCTGAAAGACTGTAGTTGGTAGGAGATCGGGTTCAGAAAGACCATTGTCTGATGATGGATGTCAGAAGAACCATAGTAGGAGATGGAGGTCGGAAGGACCGTAGTCGGCAGGAGACAAGGGTCAAAAAGACCGTTGTCTGACGATGTAGGTCAGAAGGACCATAGTAAGCAATGGAGGTCAGAAGGACCGTAGTCGATAGGGATTTGAAAGATTATTATAGTAGGGCGGTACTCTGGTAGAACTCTGTGAATCAAGTGGTGGCCTAATAGAAGTTCGGGCCTCAGGTGGTGGTCCGGCAAAAGTCCAGGCCTCAGGTGGTGGTATGGTGGAAGCCTGGGTGTCAGGTGGTGGTCCGATGGAAATTCCGGCCTCAAGTGGTGGTCTGGCGGAGGTCTGGGCCTTAGGTGGTGGTTTGGCATAAGTCCGGGCCTCAGGTGGTGGTCCAGCAGAGGTCCAGGCCTTAGGTGGTTGTTTGGCAGAAGTTTGGGCCTCAGGTGGTCGTTCGACAAAAGTTCAGGGCCTTAAGTGGTGGTCCGATAGAGCAACAACGTCAGACGGTGGTCCGACGGAGCATAGGGCCTCAAGTGGTGGTCTGATAGAGTTCAAGGCCTCAAATGGTGGTCTGATGGAGCTCAGGGACTCAAGTGATGGTTCAACGGAGCAACGACGTAAGGCGGTGGTCCGACGGAGGTGAGGGCCACCAGTGGTGGTTCGGCGGAGGCGAGGGCCTCATGTGATGGTTCGGCGGAGAAACGACATCAGGTGGTGGTCCAGTGGAGGTGAGCACCTCCAATGATGGTTAGGTGGAGGTGAGGGCCTCAAGTGGTGGTTCGGCGGAGCAACGACATCAGGCGGTGGTCCAGTGGAGGTGAGCACCTCCAGTGATGGTAGGTGGAGGTGAGGGTCTCAAGTGGTGGTTCGGCAGATCAACGACGACAGGCAGTGGTCCGATGAAGGTGAAGGCCTCTAGTGGTGGTCCGGTGGAGGTAAGGGCCTCAAGTGGTGATTCGATGGAGCAATAATGTCACGCGGTGATCCGGCAGAGGTGAGGACCTCCATTGGTGGTCCGACGGAGGTGAGGGTTTCAAGTGGTGGTTCGACGGAGCAAAGATGTTAAGTGGTGGTTCGGCGAAACTCAGGCGGTGGTCAAGGAGGAGCTTCTTCCTTCTCTTCTCTTCTTCTCTTCATGCTTATATCCCCTTTCAAGAGAAATGAGGGGTCTATTTATAGATTTATGGAGTGGTATGGTCCGTAAATAGGTGAGAGATCAAGGGTAAATGGGGAGTGGTTGGTTGGACGGCCGATGTTGAATCCCTTGATCATGGATCATTTGATGGACATTTGAATGTCTTAGTGAAGTCTGAATTATGTGATCTTAGGCTCGTTGGATTTATATCATCGAGGCGCTCGATTAGACTATAAGCAAGTTATGTTTAGAAACCTTTTGGTAATCCAAATTGTGGTTCAAACCCTCCAACAATACTTCAGACCCTTTATTTGGACTCATTTGTGCATGGATTGAGACGAATTTAGTGTTGTTGGGTTCATATTTCCAAGACGTTCAGTTTGACTATAAGTTTGTTGAAATTGGAGTTTGGATGGTCCCAATTTTAATTTTGGAAGTTTCCAACTTGATTTTGCATCGAGATTCATGCCCGATCAAGATAATTTTTCTATGACGTATCAGTTGCTCCCATATTTTAAGTCCCCCAACTCCTCCAACCTCCCTCTCTTGCCTATAAATACCCCCTTAGGGGGAATGAAATTCTTGCACCTTCTCTTCTCCCTCTATTCTTTCATGAGGCCTTCCCTTGGCTCTGTATGGGTGGCATCCCTCGTCCAGGCCTAAGGCCCATCTCTATATATGAGTTCCCCCCCTTCTCCTCAACGTCCTCGATCTCTTCTTTCAATTGAGGCCTTCTCTTGTCCCTGTACGGGTGGTAACCCTCATATAGGGACAAGGGCCCTTTCTTTGTAAGAAGGTGATCCTCCTCCTTTTTTCTCCCTCAAGCTGAGGCATTCCCCTAGTCCTATTTAAGTCTAGGGCCCCTCATTGAGTAGGAGTCTTCTCCCTTTCTTCAAGAGATCCTATAGAGGTCATGCGAAGGTCTAATGTTAGTCAGTGAAAGTTTGGATGAAAGTCCAACGTAGGGAAGAATTCTGATGATGAGTAGAAATTTAGCTTTGGGGAGATGCCCGATGAATGTCTAGTGAGGGGAAGCATTTTGACATCGGGTAGAAGTGCATCAAAAGTCTGTTGACAGATAGTAGTCCGTTGAAGGGTAGAAATTTGGTGTCAGGAAGAAGCCCAACAAAAATTTATTGACTAGCATAAGTCTGAAGACAAGTAGAAATTCAACGTTAGGGACAAGCCTGACAAAATTCTGGCCACAGGTAGTAGTTCGACAATGAGTGAAATTTTGGCATCGGGTATATGTATGACATCAGGTAGAAGACCAATGACAGTTCGATGATGTACAAAAGTCTGACGATAAGTAGGAATTCAATGTCGAGTAGAAATCTGAAGAGATTCCAACGTCTGGTAGAAGTCCGATGACAGGTAAAAGTACGGCGTTCGGTAGAAGACTGATGATAATCCAATAATGGATATAATTTCGATGACAGTTAAAAATTCAACGTTGAGTTGAAATATGATGAGATTTCGACTATGGGCCGAAGTCCATTGACAGGTAGAAATTTGGCATCTTGTAGAAGTCCAATGAGAGTCCCACGACGGGAAGAAGTCCAATAACAGGAGGAAGCTCAGCATTGAGTAGAAGTTTGATGAAAGTCCCACGACGAGCAGAAGTCTGGCGTAGGGTACCTGATGAAAGTCTATCGACAGGTAGAAGTATATAGACGGGAGGAAGCTCAGCGTCGGATAAAATTCTGATGAAAGTCTGACGATGGGCAAAAGAGTATAGAATTCACCAAAGATATATGACCCATTTGAGGTTATATGTCAGAGCCTTACTCAATGATGTTAACATGTATGGAAGAGGTCGAGAGAATCTACCAAGGATATAAGACCTATCCGAGGTAGTATGTCAGAGCCTTGCTCAATGACGTTAACCTGTATGGAAGAGGTCGAGAGAATCCACCAAGGATGTAATACCTATCTGAGATTGTATGTTAGAGCCATGCTCGATGACATTAACCTGTGTGGAAGAGGTCGAGAGAATCCATCAAGGATGTAAGACCTATCCTAAGTTGTATGTTAGAGCCTTTGCTCGATGATGTTAACTTGTGTGGAAGAGGTCAAGAGAATTCACCAAGGATGTAAGACCTATCCGAGGTTGTATGTCTGAGCCTTGCTCGATGATGTTAACCTGTGTAGAAGAGGTCCAGAGAATCCACCAAGGATGTAAGACCTATCCTAGGTTGTATGTCAGAGCCTTGTTCGATGACATTGACCTGTGTGGAAGAGGTCGAGAGAATCCACCAAGGTTGTAAGACCTATCCGAGGTTATATGTTAGAGCCTTGCTCGATGATGTTAACCTATGTGGAAGAGGTTGAGAGAATCCACCAAGGATGTAAGACCTATTCGAGGTTGTATGTCAGAGCCTTTACTCGATGACGTTAACCTGTATGGAAGAGGTCAAGAGAATCCACCAACGATGTAGGACCTATCCTAGGTTGTATTTCATATCCCTTGCTCAATGATGTTAACCTATTTGGAAGTAGTTGGAAGAATCTATCAAGGATGTATGACCTATCTGAGGTTGTATGTCAGAACCCAGCTCGATGATGTTAACTTGTGTGGAAGAGGTCGAGAGAATCCACCAATAATATAAGACCCATGCAAGGTTGTATGTCAGAGCCTTGCTCAATGACGTTAACCTGTATGGAAGAGGTTGAGAGAATCCACCAAGGATGTGTGACGTTAACCTGATGCAGCAATAGCTGAAGTAAGTTGACATGAACGACCTTTGAGATTGGAGCAAATATTGCCCCCTAGTCGAGAATTAGGTTCCCAAAGATAGCACCAAACTATTGCGTCATGGAGTATTCGCGGTGGTAGAGAAATATATAGTTTAATGTCTTAACGTTGTACGAAGATCTATCACACAATCATATAAGAGAGAGGGTGTGTGTGTGTAATTTTAGATTTAGGCTTCTGTTGGAACGGTTTTTGAATTGCTTCTTAAAGCAACTTTTTAGTATAAAAAATTAATTTTCATATTAGAAATTTGCTTTAAGAACCAGTAAAAAAGCCGGCTCAAATGAAGAATTAGTCTCTTATCAAATAATTGAAAAATATATTTATGCAGCAATACTAAGTCGCCAACATTCAAAAATAAACTTAATTTCTTAAATTAAAAATAGATTTAAAAATTAAGGTTGTGTTCGGGATGGCTTTCTGTCTGCTTCTTAAAGCAAATTTAAAAGTTTTGTACTAGAAAGTTTCTTTAAGTAGTAAAAGAGCCATCCCAAAGAAGCCTAAGTGATACTGTCATTATGTATCCACCCTAATTTTGATCTCCCTTGATTCATTCCCTAATAATTATAATTGGTTAAATAATCATTATTTCCATTGGGTGATAATGCTTACATCAAATATTCGTCTTTTATATTTGATCACATTAATAAAATAAAAACATTTGAATAATAATAGATGTTATTTTTTATGATAAATTAATATTTCATAGGACATGCACCTAAAAATTTCGGCTCTCTTTTTTATATTAAGGTTTAGTTTGAGACAGCTTTCTAGTACACAATTTTTAATTTTTTTACAAGAAAACTACTTTAAGAAATAGTAAGAAAGCTATCCCAAGGAGTCATTCAGGACAACTTTCTTACTATTTTGTAAAGTTATTATAGAGAAAGCAACTTCTTAAAGCTGTTGTAGAAAGCAGCTTCGTAGTACAAATGTTTTTTTGAAAGCCATGAATAATCAATGACAAAATAAAAAACGTGATTGCAATATGAAAAGAAAAGTAGTAAGAAAGTTGTCCCAAACGAAGTCTAACTGATGTTCACCAAATCATGCGAATTTGATCTTATTAACTGTGTTGATCGATACAAATTAAACACAAACATTAATTCCTAACTGGTAAAGAATATAATTATTTTAATAGAATATTAAATCCCTAAGAGTTTGCATAAACATTATAATGAAAATTGATTCTCAGACTACTCTAATCGACGCTCAATAAGGCTCACACTATATGACATATTTTCCTTTCAATTTATCTTTCTATTGCATTTTAGAGATCGACATTTCAATAAAATATATTTGAGAATTGTTACTTAATAAAGCATAAAGTACAAGAAAATTATAATATATTTGAGATAATTAAGATAAGAGTCAGAAGGCCTTAGCCATTTGCTATTCCTCATATTGATCACTAACATCACCTGTGAATGCTCGAAATTTAAATAATTAATTGAATCATAATAATCGGCATCGTTTATGTGCTTACTTACATACCTTCCCCCCATTCTCACCGTACAATATAAGAATGTTGATGCTTGATTTAATTATAAAAAAATTCACCAGTCTATAACTTCACATCTCTACAAATATATAATGATCAAAATAAATCGGATAATATTTGAACAAATTTAAATATTGATCGAACATGTTTGAGTAATGATCAAATTATGGTCAACTATACTCAATATATAATTGAAATATATTTGAAAACATGATCTTGACTTAATCATAGAATGATGTTCAAAACTTATTCGAATAAAGTTTAAATAACATAGTATTTTACAGCTTAAACTATATTTGATCATAATTAGAATAAGATCCATACATACTTCTTGCGATGAATGATAAGGAGAAATACAAATCGAGATTTGACGATGGAGATGAGATATAAAAGGATGGTAAAGTTCAATGACACAAACAACTGGGATATATGAACCAAAAATATAATCACAAGAAATGCAAAAATAAATATTTAGTATAATGATTTTTTTTTTAAGAAACACTTTTAGTTCATAAAAAGAAAAAAACAATGAAGACCAATAATAAATATCCAAAAAATATCAAGCTAAAATCAGCCAATCAGGAAGGAAGGCAAGGACCATCCATTGGTAGCGCCAATTAGAATGCTTACAATAGGAAATCAGACTGCAATGTGTTAATCTCTCATTGAATATATGAATAGAAACCTAATTTAAAATAATTTTGAGGCAAAGTTGTTGATGCAGCTAAAATACGATTAGATAATTCTTCAAATGGTTATAGAACATTTTGATTGGTGATGTTTGCTATAAATTTGGAAGATCTTCTTGCATTATCTTGAAAATCTTGATACAACGATAGTCCAAAACATTGGATAACACTTCTTTTGAAGCCATTTCAGAAACTTAATGCATCCATTGAGACCAACTAAATCAATCCATTGGATAACAAATAAATGATAGTAGGAAAAAAATGACCAGCTTTGCATTATCTTCGTTAACAAGGGGCATATTTATCTCCACCACATGGCATTTGGAATATATTTTGTTTGTTTTGGACTATAATCATAATATTTAACAAAGGCTTCATTTGGAATAGTTTTTTACTACTTTTTTTTTCTGCTTTTAAAATGTGTATGAAAAATCAGGTCTACAAAGCAACACAAAAGCCATCCCAAACGAAGCTTAAGAAAGATATACCATCCTCACCGCTGTTGTCTTGAATGAGGTGTTTGTTCAAGCTTTTCAAGATCATGGGCAATCTTTGGGATATTTCCTTTAATGGCATCAGGATTGATGCCACCTACTTTTATAATATGTTCGGAACAACCGTAACATTTTATGAACATGGTTATAAAGCTGCTGTGAAGAAGTAATTTTTAGGAAACTATTGTAGAAAGTAACTTTCTAGCACAAATTTTTTTTTAAAGCAATGAAAAAGTAGTAACTAAAAAAATTTATAGTAGTGATCTAAAAAATAAATTAGTAAAAAAATTGTCCCAAACCAAGCCTGGGATAGCTTTCTTCTTAGTTTCTGAAACAATTTTTAGCACAAAAAATTATTAAACTTCAAATTATTGTACTAGAAAAAAGTTTTAGAAAGCAAAAAGGAAGTTGTCCCAAATGAAACCTTAATTTCTTGATTCTCCCCATTTGGCCTTCTTTGGTTTTGGAAATTGTTCGAGCCTTATCTGTCATTGATAGTTTCCCGAAACAACATAGTGTTTCTTTGAGGATTTAGCCAATTTTCTTTGAGGATTTAGCCAATAATTGTCAATCACTAGGACTTGTGATTGGCCAATTGCACGCTCCAAAATTTGAAATCAGAGTCCTGAGATAGAAGAAATAAGAGAAGAACATGCATAAAAATTCTATCTTGGCCCCCCCCTACGAGCCATTGAAGTTTTATTTATATTAGTTTCAAACCAATTACAATGTAGTTACACTAATTATTCAATTACAAGAAAAATACCCACTAATCAAAACAATTGCCTACACTACTATAGAAAACATAGATTAATGCAATACACTCTTCGAATATAACACTAATCTCAAAACAAATATAAGAATATTCAAAGTAATCCTAATACCAATATATTTTAACATAGTTTCCATTTACAGTAATTGCTTAAATTAAAATTGCATGTCTTAGTCTTCCAGCTGCAAACTCTGCTGGCCGATCCCATATTTTCTTCCCAACTGCTGCAACTTTTCCTTTACTATTGTCATTTAATATTGATCTTTCATCACCTCAAACAGAAACATTACCTAGAATATGAACATATTGCAATTTAATGCTTGTTTTGCTATTAATTAATCATGTCATGGCATATGAACATATTGGGAAATTAAAAGAGATCAATCTATAGAGTGATAATTGTCATAAAAAAGAGGTAATTATGTATAGCCCTTGTAAGAAAATAGGAGATTGGTGTAAAAACTAGCAAAGGGTGGATGCAATTTATTTGCTTGCTAGTTGATTTAGGCTCAAGATGATTCCATTAAATTTTTTTGTACTCGGTAACAATTTTAAACGTATTAATAAGTTGATATAAATCAATATTTAGGGTGATTGCCCCCTATAGTTAATATTCTCATGTGATTAAGTGAGCTCTTCATGTATGTTATTTGATGTTACTTAGATCTATTTGAGTGGAGTGATGACTTATTTAAGGAACTCTCATGTAAAAAAAATAGAAGATTGTTTAGATGTGTGAAATTTTAGATTTAAGCTTCGTTTGGAACGACTTTTTTTTAATGAATCTTAAAGCAGCTTTTTAGTATAAAAAATTAATTTTTGTGTTAAAAATTTGCTTTAAGAACCAGTAAAAAAGCCTTCTCAAACAAATTAAGCCTTAGTCTCCTATCAAATATGCTGACATTAAAAAAAAGTTAATTTCTTAAATTAAAAATAGATTTAACAATTTAGGTTGTGTTCGGGATAGCTTTCTTACTTCTTCTTAAAGCAAGTTTTAAAATTTTGTACTCAAAAGTTTCTTTAAGAAGTAGTAAAAAAGCCATCCCAAATGAAGCCTAATTTTGATCTCCCTTGATTCATTTCCTAACAATTATAATTGGTTAAATAATCATTATTTCCAACAAGTGATTAAGATTACATCAAATATTCGTCTTTTATATTTGATATCACATTAATAAAAGAAAAACATTTTAATAATAATAGATGTTATCTTTTATGGTAAACTAAAATTTCATAGGACATGCACCTAAGAATTTTGGTTATCTTTTATATATTAAAGTTTCATTTGAGTGAGCTTTCTTATTGCTCCTCAAAGCCGTTTTTTAGAACAAAATTTTTAAATTTTGTATTAGAAAGCTATCATTAATAAGAGTACACGTAAGAGGATGTACACCAAGGTACATCCTCTTGCAAATGTCTAGCCAGAACATCCATGACTTATCTTTTTTGCTTTAGTCATGGATGTTCTCACTAGACATTTGCAAGAGGATGTACCTTGGTGTATGCTTTTTGCTGATGATATTCTTCTTGTTGATAAGACTAGAGAGGGAGTTGAAGGTAAACTTGAATTATGGAGGTCAACCTTAGAGTCTAAAGGTTTTCGCTTAAGTAGATCTAAAACGGAATATATGGAGTGTAATTTTAGTAGTAATAGACCTAGTGAGGGGATTGTGACTTTGGGCGATCAAGTCATTAATAAGAGTACACGTTTTAGATATATTGGATCTATTGTTCAGAGTGATGGTGAAATAGATGGGGATATTATCAGCAGAATTCAAGTTGGATGGTTGAAGTGGAGGAATGTGTCGGGCTTGCTATGTGACAGAAATGCACCCCTCAAACTTAAGGGAAAATTCTATAAGATGGTAGTGAGGCCTGTAATGCTTTATGGTGTCGAATGTTGGCCATTAAAACAGAAGCATAATATTAAGTTAAGTGTGGCAGAGATGAGGATGCTTAGGTGGATGAGTGGCTTTACCCTTAGAGATAGGATACGAAATGAGCATATACGTGAAAAGGTTGGAGTAGCTCCAGTAGAAGATAAGATTAGAGAGAGTCGCCTTAGATGGTTTGCTCACATAAAAAGGTGGCCTTCCGATGACCCGATTAGGAGAGTAGAGGTATTAGATTTGACTTGTGTTAAGAAAGGTTGGGGTAGACCTAAAAAGACTTGGTTAGAAAATATTAGGAATGACTTTATTTATTAGATTTAAACGAGAATTTGACTTTTAATAGGACACAATGGAGAAAAAGGATTCATGTAGCCGACCCCACGTAGTGGGATAAAGGCTTGATGTGTTGTTGTATTGGAAAGCTGTCTCAATGCTTCATTTAGGATAACTTTCTTAATATTTTGTAAAGTTTTTGTAGAGAAAGTAACTTCTTAAGGCTGTTGTAGAAAGAAGCTTCCTGAAATAAAATTTTTTTGAAAGCAACTAATAACCAGTGGCAAACTAAAAAATGTGCTTGCAGTCTGAAAAGCAAAGCAGAAAGAAAGTTGTCCCAAATGAAGTCTAAGTGATGTTCACTAAATCATGTGAATTTGATCTTATTAAGTGTGTAGATCGATACAAATTAAACATAAAATTAATTCCTAACTAGTAAAGACTATAAATATTTTAATAGAAGATTAGATCTCTAACAGTTTGCATAAAAATTATAATGAAAATTGATTCTCAACTACTCTAATAGACACTCAATAGGCTTACACTATATGGCATATTTTCCTTTCAATTTATCTTTTTATTACATTTTAGAAATCGGCATTTCAAGAAAATATACTTGAGAATTGTTACTCAGTAAAGCTCACATTATATGAAAATTATAATATATTTGAGATATTTGGGATGCTTTAGCCATTTGGCTAATATAAGATTCCCACAACTATTAATAGGATGATGAGGACTAGAAGAGCCTAAACTCCAAATTAAAGAAGTCTCACATATTTCTTGATGGTTTAAAAAAGCTTATGTATAACCAAAAATAAATATTAAGACCTCTTATAATATAATAATCCTAGTAACAATTTATAAACTAGATTACTTTAATTATAACAATAAGTTATATTATTTATCTAAACATATGATCGTATCACCATCTTGGTCAGGCATTAATCTCGAGGCATATTTGACCTACAAGCTTTCAAAATTAAATTTTGGACAATCAAAATTTCAATCTAGGTATTTAAAGTCAAATTGAACGTCTCGACAAGAAGAATCTAACGACACCAAAATAGCCCCAATTCGAGTCCAAATGAGCTCGAACCTGGGGACTAAAGCATAGGTGGAAGCTTCAAAGAATTAATTGAGTAATCAAATACTCTTCAAATATGACATGCTTATAATCAAATAGAGTGGCTTGATGACACGAATTCAACGAGCTCAAGATAACTCAATTTTGACATCATTAAGACATTTAAATGCTTGACAAAAATTTCATAATAGAAGGAATTAATATAGACAAAAGTCCTGAATTTTCTATGTAAAAATTTTTCTAACCTAATACATTCGGCTTCACATGTTGAACTTTTGTACAGTACTAAGATACAAACTGAATTAATTTTTAGCATGTAAAAATATAATAGGTAAAATCTTTCATTTTTTGTAGAATATTTATTAATTATTTTATTAAAAATCTTGATATTTAGATATTTACTTGTCTTGTTATTTTCTCAACCCTACTCATACACTCCAAGTTCCGGAAATGACCTGGTGATCCACAACTCCACACCACTATCTATCTTCGATCTTCTAGATTTCCACCGACCCACCTCTTCCTTCACTTATCAAACCTCTGTGACCTACCGCATTCACCTATCGGTGCCCACATCTTTACTGTTCCTATCACGGCCATCGTCACTCCGGCGCCTCAAACCCAACCCCCGCTTTCACTTGCCGCCACTAACCTCTCATCTCTCTTCCATTTCTTGGCGGGAATCCTAAACCTAGCTCCTCGAGGATTTATAGATCAACATTATTTTCACCGCCCGAGATGAAGGAGGTCGGCGCCTGAGGCACCTCGCCAGAGCTCCCGGCGAAGGGACAGCAGGATGTCAAGGTCATCGGCAACCTATGTTTCTCCATCTTTGTCGTCTCTGTTCTCGTCTTCTCTGTCATTGCCGTCACCTACCAACCCCTCAACCCATGCTTCCAAACATCCAAGGCGAGGGGCGAATGCAATGTGGGTGCCCTGGAGGCACGGGTCCCCACTGACTTTGATATTATCATCTAATTAATTATATTTATGATGCATTACCTACATGTTAAATCAATTAAAATTTTTTCCTTTTTCATCCCAATAGCAATCCCATAAATGCAAGCACGCGCGGAACTCAGGCCGTTCATCTTCATCCTTCGCGCATGCTCGGTCCAGTCGGAAGAGGGAAGTCTGAATGCCGGCCAGCCGCCCTCGCCAGCACGCCTTGTATCTCTTCCGCATGCTAAGGGTTTTCCATCTCTATTGTTAGGGGCAATCACGAGGGCTACTCTGTACTACATATGATGAGTTATTTTTGCTGGGTGGGTTTTTTCTGATTTAAACGGTGGGTAGTATCTAATTCTGCTTTGTTTGTTCAGCTGATAGCTTATCTTACTATATTGTTATGTAATTTTAGTTGGGCTTATTTGGTAGCTTGTAGATGTTTTTTATTTTATGTTATTTTTCAAAAGATAATTAAATTTTTACAATCAAATATGCTGGAATGTGATAGTAAAAAAGTTTAATCTAACTTTTCAAGAAAGGAGAACGTCTATAATGCTTATATCTATTTTTAGAAGATATGTTTTTTTTTTTTTTCTGAATAGCACTACAACTATCTCTAAGCAATGATTAGTTGCAATGAGTGATTGCAGTAGTTTCTAGGGGATGTGGTTTGCAGCACATAACAACTTGGACAAATATGGTGAACTATTACATTATTGGATTGAATGAGAAATTATATATGATATGTACGAATTTTTTACTTTATCGTATATATTATCTTTTTATGGTCCCAATCCAAATTAAAAAGGTTGAGAATTTTTTAATTACTTTCATGATTTGTGACCCCACAAGAAAAAAATTTTACCTCCGCCCGTCCAAGGCCATTATAAAATCCCTCTCCGAACTCTTCCCAACTCCACCTTCGCAACCAACGACTCTCTTCTACGCACCGACGAAGATCTTGTCGCCTCTCTCCTTTCTACCGCCAACGCCGGCGAAGCTCTCCTTAACAATAACTCCTTCCCAACCTCCTCAGCCTGTGATCCAAATGCCCCACTCAACTATTCTAACCCCTCCATCCTGGCCGCGATCCAGCTCTTGAACTTCAAGATCTTCCGCAAATATGTTATCTTCATTTCGTACGACGCCCCCGTCAATGGATCCAATCCCGATGAATGCGACGGTCCCTAGCGCTTCTACAGTCATTTGGAGAAGTCCCGGTGATGCTACCGCGACTACCGCCCTTGCACCTGCTGAGAATTGCACCTTTGAGGTCGTTCGCGCCGGTAAGCTTCGCTTCGGTACCAATGCCGCCCGCCATCCCCATCGCGCCACCTCTCCACTGGTCGTCCAGATCACAAATCTGGACATCAACCACACGATCCCCACCGTTGGATCTAAATCAGAGTTCCGCAAAGGGCGGTATCTATACTTCACCCATGGCGGTGATTACTACAATAGTATGAATCATTACTTTTGGAGCTTCCTCTGCAGCCTCGGAGAAGCCAAGTTCCTCAACTGGGCTTTCGTAATGTACCTCTACGAATGCCATGCCAGGAGCTATACTTCTACAGGAGAGAATGAAGATGGTAATGATTTCGGGTTTTACTTTGATTTAGAGCATCTAAATAACACATCTTTGGTTGTTGAGAAGGGGGGATTTTTTGGGACTGAAGGAAAATGGGATCGCTCCTCTAGTAAATGCTAGAAGAGCAATGGCCCGATTATGGTCAGAAAAGTGCCTACGTACAATGTTATTGCAATGCCACACTTCAAAATTTAAAATCAGAGTCCAAAGACAAATGAAATAAGAGGAGAACGTGAAGGGAAATTCTATCTTGGCCCCCCTGCGAGCCATCGAAGTTTTATTTATAGTAATTTCAAATCAATTACAATGTTGTTACACTAATTATTCAATTACAAGCAAACTACCAACTAATCATAACAATTTCCTACACTACTATAGAAAGTTTAGATTAATGCAATACAAACTCTTCGAATATAACTTTAACCTCAAAACAAATATAATAACCATCCAAACTCATTCTGATACCAATATATTTTAACATAGTTTTCTTATACAGTAGTTGTTTCCTCTACCGTTTACAATAAAATTGATCTTTCATCACCTCAGGAGCTCTTCTTTTCCTTGTTGCTCTCTGTTTTCAAAAAAATTGAAAATATGATCAACATAATCCTTATAGATATATACATATAACATTTCATTGTCTATTACTTATACATCTTCCTACATTCAGCCAAATTAAAAAGTTAATTTTCAAAATAGAAAATAAACAAAAAAAAATTAATAAAATAATATAATTTATTAATTATTCATCAATTATTGATAATTATGTCATATTAATCATACTTTAAAGTTTTTTTTTCTCTATTAATTGAAAGTTCGTTAGGGATGTTAAGCCCTTAAGAACTGGCCCGAGGCAAACTAAGAGGGGGGGGGGGGGGTGATGACTTGGAAACTTGCTTGGAGCAACCTTTGTGAACCCTCTCACAAACTCCCCCTCACAAGTTCCTCTCTCTCTCTCTCTATCTCTCTCTCTCTCTCTCTCTCTCTCTCTCTCTCTCTCTCTCCCTCTCCCTCTCCCTCTCCCAAGGCTCTATCAGGTTAAGACAGCAGCACTCAAGGTATTAAGCATAAGAAAATTTGGGTCCTTTAAATAGAATTTCAAGAACCGACTTTATCTTCTAGGCCGATATAAATATCGTCTTGGCCGATCAATACAAAATAAGCTCAATCAGTTGGGACGATGCAGGACGATCAGAAGAAAATTGGTTAAATCGTCCTGGCCATTAAAATATCATCCTGGACGATTAGTTCAAATATGAGTACAATCGTCCTAAATATTGCCCTGAATAGAGTCTAGCCGATGTGATCGTACCAATTAGCCTTAATTACTTTCCATAATTGCTAGATTAATTTATGCATAATTGTGCTATATCGTCTGGGCCATTATGTATATCGTTCAGGACGATAATTTAAAATAAACAATACCTACATTGATCACGACGACTGATTCTTTCTGATTTGAGCCTATCGTCCTGGCCGATACACATATCGTCCAAGATGATTTGCTTAATAATGGCTGCTTAACCAGGATGTCCTAATTAGGGTTTCTATTTTTAGTTGAATCATCTTCGCCGATAGGAATATCATCCAGGCCGATGTACTCAAAATAGAAAAATTCAGAAAACCCATCAAGTGTGTATGTGCAAGGTTACTTAGCATCATGAATCACTTTTATAATTGACTCAAGAAAGAAAAAAATACATACTTGACTTAACCTAAATCTACCCGATCTTGAGCTGGCTTGAGCTGCATTCAATCTTGTGGTCCTGAAAAGTTAGTAGGCAAAGCAATCGTTTCGTATGGAATCATGAATGTTTGCTATCATCAAAAGTCTAATCCATAAACTCAGATTTGCAACAACATCCCCCTTTTTGATGATGGCAAACGTACCCAAAAAATTTCAAACAGTTATGACAATTTAGTAAAAACAGTTCACTAAGTTCAGAATTCAAAGTACAAGATACATCATACTACTCCCCCTTTTGACATCGCAGAAAGGAGGGAAACACAAATAAAAAAATAACAAAAACTAAAACAAAACATAAGAAAAAACAAACTACATAAAACTGAAACTAAAACTAGAAGATAAACAAACTAGAAAAACACAAAGAAAATCAATGAAATGAGGCCTCCTGATCATCAGACAGAGGTGGTGGTGGTTGTGTCTACTAGAAGAAAGTGGAAAACGTGGCAAACTATGCCCCAAACTAGGCCATGTCCTGGTCGTGCTGCTGCTATTGGTGTGCAACATAGGCATCGAACCGGGTCACGTCCTCAGCGTGCTGCTGCTGCTGGTGTGCTATGAACGCGTTGAAGCGGATCTCCAATTGATTAAATCTCTCGACCAACAGATCCAGCTGAGAGTGCTGGCGGAGAGGAACAGGTTCAGGACTAGGAGCGGGAGCGGGAGCCTCCTCCTCCTCTGCTCCCTGAGCTTCCCCATCCTCTGGGTGGAGACGAGTACTGTGAAGGGAATTGAAGGAATTGTTTGAGTAGAAAGGTGGCGGATGGTTTGGAGGAGCAGGATATTGAAGGTTATATTTGGATTCTAGAACATATGTAATGATGTGTCCTAGAGCAAGATTGGGCTTTCTTCTATGACCTAGATCTCTAATAGTAGTCAAATGCTCGATGTAGCGAAAGATTATGCCTGTGGCATTGAGTTCTCTGTGGGCCAGAATGTAAAAGGTAGTAAGTAAAAGCAATGGATTGATGTGAACTCGGTCACCAGCTTTTGGAATAACATAAGTGTAAAGGATATGCTAGATTGTCCTAGCATCTTTGAGTAAAGAGCTGGTCTCTCTAACATGAAAGTGTGCATTGGTGTGGCGAAGAAAGTGATTTGCAGTGGACCAGTCAAAGTCAGGATCAGAGACAACGGTATGCAGCTTATCCCTAGTGGTGGACAGCTGCAATAGTTCAGCACAATCCTCATATATGATCTCGACAGTACGTCGATTCACATAAGAGGTGAGAGAAGTGTATGAAGAATTTATGCGAAGGTTTACGTAGAATTCAAAAAGAAGTTTAGAACTAAAGAGGGGTGTAAGGGTGAGAATAAAGCAAATAGAAGTGTGAGCGAAAAGATCCAGGACCGGATAGGAGAGATAGGCTGGATTGATTGTGCAGGAGAGAGTAATGCCGCACTCTTTATAATGATGGTAGGCAGCCTTATCATCTGCCTCCCAAAAATGAGGGTCCAATGTGCCCCTCGAGGAGCTACCGGACATCTAACGAGCACGCTTTTCTCCAGCCTTAAGGAAACACGAAGTAAACACGAGAGGAGAAGAGTTTTGAAGTGAGAAACAATGGCTGGAAGGCTCTAAATTTAAAGGATCGGGCGGATCATCCAGGCCGATCGTAGGATCATCCAGGACAATCCGATGCAATTATTGTGATGAAGCCGATTGGTCAAAAAGGCGATCCGATCGACTGGGACGATTAGATGTCGGCCGGGATGATTATACACAAACGATTGTCCTGAGTCAGGCCGAACGACCGTTGAAAAAGCATATCATCTAGGCTTATTAGGTGGATCGTCCAGGACGATGCTCAATAATGGATCGAACCGACTGAATTTAAAACATTTTAAATCATGCACCACGTGTATCGTCCAGGACGAACAGTGGATCGTCCAGGATGATTGTCCAAAAATGGATCATCCTGGGTGAAATTATAGATTTTAAACATGCGACATGTGTATCGTCCAGGACGAACATGTGTATCTGTCAGGACGATAACCAATAAATGCATCGTCTAAGATGAAAAAAGTATCGGCCAGAACGATCAAGATGATTGTAGAAGAGTTCGATCATATCGTCCAGGACGATTAGAGCAAAAAGTTAGAATATTCAGCATATGGAGTTTTTTGAAGCATGAGAAGTCGATCTTCCAGGAAGATGTAAACATCAATTAGGACGATGTGACAAAATTTCAAAATAAAAGAGGGATGGATATGATTAGAGAAGGCAAAAAAATAATAAGATAAAATAAAAAATAATAATGATAAAACTAAAGTCAAAATTTTTTTTTTAATCAAGGCTTGAATATGATACAGTCTTCATGTGATTGATTTAAAAAATTTGTAAGTTAATGAGTTAACAACTTCAAAAATCCAAAAAACGGTAAAATATCTGATCATGTTAACCATAAGCTCGGACTTCTTTTAGGGCAAAATCTTATTTTGAAATAAAAAGGCCTAACTTATAACAATGTTTGGATAAGAAAAAGAGATCCAATCAACACTTGGTTTCAGAAAAATATCTTATACAATAATATATCAAAGTAGTTTGTTACAATCACAAAATTCGAAATCAAGTTTTTAAAAATCTCAAGTGATACATGAAGTCTTCTAAATTTTAAGAGTTGGAAGAAAGGAAGATAGCTTGCTTTTGATGGGCTCATTTTATGCCTCTTGTCTATTGAATGGCGCACTTTGCGCATCTTTTGATTGTATATAT
>NW_021319178.1:12787711-12810872 GCF_001605985.2 Dendrobium catenatum | reverse complement strand
AAAAAAAAAAAAAACTATAAATAAACAACAAAAAAATTAGAAAAATACAGCAATGTAATCAGCAGATAAAACATCAGAAGAAATCAAGTTCATGCATTAATGCCAATCACACCCAATCTGGTCCTTAAAGTGCTGAAAGTATCGAAGGTCAGTGGTTTAGTAAAAGTGTCAGACAGTTGATTCTCAGTCGCCATGTGATGTAACTCAATATCTCCCTTAGTCACATGATCTTTAATAAAGTGATGCCTAATGTCAATGTGCTTAGTCCTTAAATGTTAGATAAGATTCTTAGAAATGCATATGGCACTAGTGTTATCACAAAGAATAGAGATGGTGCCTACAGGTAATCTTAAATCCAGTACTTGCTATTTTAGCCAAAGAACTTGGGTCACACAACTTCCTAAGGCAATGTATTCAGCTTCAGCAGTGGAAAGAGCAATAGAGTTTTGCTTTCTACAAGACCAGGAGACTAAAGACTATCCTATGAATTGACAAGTTCCATAAGTGATTTTTCTATCCACTTTAAATCCTGCAAAATCAGAATCAGAATATCCAATAATCTCAAAAGAAGTGTTGTGTCTAGGGTACCAGATTCCTAAGTTTTGGGTCCCTAAAAGGTATATAAGAATTCTCTTAACTATAGTCAGGTGGGATTCCTTAGGGTCATCTTGAAATCTAGCATAAATATAAATGCTAAACATTATATCAGGTTGGCTAGCAGTCAGGTAAAATAAAGATCCAATCATCCCTATGTATTTCTTCTGATCAACTGATTTTCCATTTAGGTCGTTATATAATTGAATTCGTGAGGTCATGAGAGTATTAATTTTCTTGGCTTTGTCCATTTCATATTACTTCAAGATGTCCTATACTTTGTTTGTCTCAAAAAAGTTCCATCATTTAATTGTATAATGGTAAACCCAAAAAGTACGACAATTCTCCCATCATACTTATCTTAAACGCCTTACTCATTATTTTAGAAAAATCATGACATAGCCTTTTATCTGAAGATCCAAAAATTATATCATCAACATAGATCTGAATAATGAGTAAATCATCTCCTACTTTCCTCAAGAAAAGGGTGGTGTCTACACTTCCCTTACAAAACTCCGTTTCTAGTAAGAATGTGCTAAGCCTCTCATACCAAGCTTTGGGTGCCTGCTTTAATCCATATAAGGCCTTTTTTAATTTGAAAACATGATTTGGAAATTGGAACTCTCAAAACCTGGGGGTTGTTCTACAAACACATCCTCTTTTATTTCCCCATTTAAAAAGGCACTCTTAATGTCCATTTGAAAAAGCTTAAATCCCTTATAACAGGCAAAGGCTAATAGCACTCTAATGGCTTCCAATCTAGCTATAGGGGCAAAAGTCTCCTCAAAATCTATCCCTTCTATTTTGTTATACCCCTTAGCTACTAATCTTGCCTTATTCCTAACCACCACTCCAGAATCATTCACCTTATTCTTAAAGACCCACTTGGTTCCAACTACACTTTATCCCTTAGGTCTTTCTACAAGCTCCCAAACATCATTTCTAACAAACTGGTTCAACTCCTCCTGCATGGCTAAGATCCAAAGCTCATCAGTAAGGGCTTGGTTTATGTTGGTGGGTTCAGTCATTGAGATAAAGGCAGAGTGGTTCACTTCCTTCCTAAGTCAATGTCTAGTCCTAACTCCATCAGAAGGGTCTCCTAAAATCAGATCTTTATGGTGAGTCAAAGAGTATCTCCAATCTCTAGGCAAAGTGTGTGAAGGTTCAACCATTTCCTCCAGATCTACATTTTTTAGTCCTTGGGTAACCTCTCCTACTCCTTTAGTGTTCTAGTGCTCTACCCCCTTCTGCAAGTTTTCTAATCCAGTGGAAATCTCTCCATCATCATCATCCTCAACTCTAGGCTTTTTAGGATCAGACTCATCAAACACTACATGTGTAGTCTCTTTCACCACCAAAGTCCTCTTATTAAACACCCTAAAAGACTTCCTAACACTAGAATATCCTAAGAATACTCCTTTATCATATTTTGGGTCAAATTTCCTAAGTGAGACTTCCCATTATTGTGAATGAAAACCTTACAACTAAAGACATGAAGGTGGGAAAGATTGGGTGTCCTAACCTTAAGGATCTAACAGGGTGTCTTATCTAATTTGGCTCTAACATTCACCCTATTCAACACATAATAAGTTGTATTAACTACTTCAGCCCAACAGTATTTTGGAAGTGAATACTCAGCAAGCATGGCTCTAGTGGCTTCCACTAATGTTAGGTTCTTCCTTTCAGCTACCCCGTTCTGCTGAGGGGTCCTAGGAGCTGAGAAGTTGTGGCTAATCCCCTTGTCCTCACAAAAATTTCCAAATATCTCATTTTCAAACTCACCCCATGGTCACTATGAATGGTCAAGATCTCATAACTTAGCTTTTTATGAATCCAAGTGAAGAAGACTCTAAACTCATCAAATGACTCATTTTTGTGTGACAGAAATCTAATCCAAGTAAACCTCGAGTAGTCATCGACAATCACAAAACCATAGACTTTCCCTCCCAAGCTGGCAGTGATAATGGGTCCAAACAAATCCATGTGAAGGACTTCTAAAGGTCTAGAGGTGCTAATGTCCTTAATGGAGTGAAAAGTGGAGTGGATTTGCTTTCCTAATTAGTAGGCATCACAAAGGTGGTCTTTTGAAAACTTAAGCTTGGGAACACCTTTAAGTAGGTCTTTTTGGGTCACTTTCCTAAGGGTTTTCATACTGACATGACATAATCTCCAGTGTCTTAACCATGAATCATCAATAATAGTTTTTAAGCAAAATGAAGCAGCACATTCAATGTTATTTAAATCAAGCATGTAAACGTTGTTGATTTGCTTTCCCTGCAAAAACAGTGTTATTATTTAAGCTCATAATGCATGTATTTGCCAAAAATTTTATGTTAAAGCCCTTATCACAAAGCTAACTGATGCTGAGCAAGTTGTGTTTCAGTCCATCTATAAGCAAAAAATTTTCAATCAGAAGATTCTTGGAATTACTAATTATACCTTCTCCTACCACCTTCCAGGTGGTGGTGTCTCCAAGAGTCACCTTGCCTCCTGTCCTGGTCTCCAACACTATGAATTGATTGGCATCGCTTGTCATATCTCAAGAGCATCCGCTGTCCAGATACCACATGCTGTCACGAGGCCTTTTGTGAGAGCTTTCCTGCAAAATTATCAAATGTCAAATTTAAATTAAACTTATTCAACATTAATATATCAAAAAGAAAAATTACGTAGGTACCGCTGCAGTTATTCTTTCTTCTACCACTATGATTCTGATTACTCACAGCTCTCATATTAAAGTCCTTGGTCATCACCATTCTACTCCTCAGAAAATCTTTTAGAACAAATGGTGCTCATCTGCGAGCTTTATCATATCTATTTTCCTTACTTTTAACTTCAGTAAGTTGCATCCCATTTTCCATAGAAATAATTTCTTCAATGCAGAGTTCATAGAAAATGTGCACCTCTAAGGTGAACACTATTGTTGTTGAGGTGGTGAACTGTGATGAGGTGAGGATGCTCAATCTTCCCTTTCCTACTTAGGAAGTAAACTATGTGAAGCCTCCTCATTAGTACCTTATCTCCACCCTTGCCTTTTCTGCTTGCTTCCATCTCGATCTTCACAAGACTTTGTTTCTCAAATCTCTTTTGCCTCCTAATGGACAGCTCCAAGCTATCTACATTTCTATCCAAATAAATATATAGAGAAAGAGAGAGATATATATAAATAGGCAGAGAGAGAGAGAGAAAAGGGGGTATTTATTGACTAATTATTCTCAAGGGAGTTCGATATTTACTCTTCTCATGCGAGTAATTAGCAAACTTTCTACCTTATCTTGAGCTGTTTATGGAATTCTTTTGCTAATTAATCATGTCATGGAATATGAATATATTGGAGAATTAATAGAGATCAATCTTGAGAGTGATAATTGTCATAAAAAAGAGGTAATTATGTATAACCATTGCAAGAAAATAGATGAGTTTTTGGAGATTGGGATAACAGTTAAGCAAAGGGTGGATGCAATTTATTTTCTTGCTAGCTGATTAGTCTCAAGATGATTCCATAAGAGTTTTTGTACTTGAAAACAATTTTAAATGTATTAATAAGTTTATAGAAATCAATATTTAGCATGATTAACTCCTATAATTAATATTTTCATGTGATTAAGTGAGCTCTTGATGCATGCTATTTGATAATACTTCTATTTGAGTGCAACAATAATGACTGATGTAAGGAACTCTCATGTAAGAAAAAAAATAGATGATAATTGTTAAGATGTGTGAGGAATTTTAGGTAGATTTTATTTGGTACGGCTTTTTTATTGTTTTAAAGCAGCTTTTAGTACAAAAATTTAAATTTTTGTATTAAAAATCCACTTTTAGAAGCAGTAAAAAAATCGTCCCAAAGAAAGCCTTATGATTCGTTTGGGACGACTTTCTTCATGCTTTTCTCAACAGTTTTCCAGTACAAAAATTTCAAATTCAAGAAATTATAGTTTTGCTTGGGACGGCTTTGTTACTGCTTCTTAAAGCAGTTTTATAGAACAAAAATTTTAATTTTTGTATAAGAATGCTGCTTTAAGAAGCAGTAAGAATGTTCTCTCAAACGAAGCTTAAGTGATACTTTATTTATGCTGTTCTAAAACTCAGTATGAAAGCTATCCCAAAAAAAGCCTTAGTCTACTATCAAATAATTTAAAAATACATTTATGCAGCAATGGTAAATTGCTGACATTCAAAAATAGACTTAATTTCTTATAGTAAGAATAGATTTAAAAATTAAGTGAAACCATCGTTATGTGTCCAACCTAAGTTTGATGTGCCTTGATTCATTCCCTTACAATTACAATTGGTTAAATAATCATTATTTCCATCGGGTTATTAAGCTTACATCAAATATTCATCTTTTATATATTATATCACATTAATAAAATAAAAATATTTGAATAATAATAGATGTTATCTTTTATGGTAAATTAATATTTCATAGGACATGCACCTTAAACTTTTGGCTGTCTTTTATAGATTAAGGTTTCGTTTGAGACGTCTTTCTTATTGTTTCTTAAAATAGCTTTCTAACACAAAAATTTAATTTTTTTTACTAGAGAACTGATTTAAGAAGCACTAGGAAAGCCATCCCAATGCTTCGTTTAGTACAACTTTCTTTCTATTTTGTAAAATTATTATAAATAAACTAACTTCTTAAAGATGTTGTAGAAAGTAGCTTACTAGTGCAAATTTTTTTTGAAAACAACAAATAATCAATGGCCAAATAAAAAATGTGATTGCAATATGAAAAGCAAAGTAGTAAGAAAGTTATCCTAAATAAAATTTGATCTTATTAACTGTTTTGATCGATACAAATTAAACATAAAATTAATTCCTAACTAGTAAATAATATAATTAATTTAATGAAAGATTAGATTCCTAACAGTTTGCATAAAAATTATAATGAAAACTGATTCTCAGACTACTCTAATCGGCACTTAGGCCTCGTTTGATTAAGTTGGTGCTTCTCTAAAACAGAGTTTAATAAAATGGAGTTTAGGAAAAAGTAAGAGGGGAATGGTGGTCAATTTAACTTTTTATTGCATTTTAGAAATCGGGATTTCAATAAAATATATTTGACAATTGTAACTTAATAAATCTTACATTATATGTAAATTATAATATATTTGAGACATTTGAAATAAGAGTCAGAGGGCTTTAGCCATTTGGCTAATATATTTGAGATAAGAATCCCACAACAATTAGTACGATGATGAGGACTAGAAGAGCCTAACCCCCAAAGAAGTCTCACATATTTCTTGATGGTTTAAAGAGGCTTATTTATAACAAAAAATAAATATTAAGACTCATTATATAATAATCCTAATAACAATCTATAAACTATATTACTTTAACTATAACTATCAATTATATTATTGATCTAAACATATGATCGTATATGATATGTCAACAAAAATCATCTTAGACTGGCACTAATTTTGTGACATATTTGAGATAAAAACTTTCAAAATTAAATTTGGGACTATCCAAATTTCAGACTCGGCAACCGTGACGAATCTAAGGACACCAAAATCTGCACAATCCGAGTCCAAAGGGGCTCGAACCTAGTGACTAAAGCATATTTGGAAGCTTCAAATCATTAATTGAGTAATCAAATAATCTCCAAATATGGCATACTTATAGTCAAATAAAGTGGCTTGACAATACAAATTCAACGAGCTCAAGATAACTCAATTCTGAAATCATTAAGGCATTTAAATGCTTGGCGAAAGCTCCATGATCGAAGGAGTTAATTTGGACCGTTTGATGAAGCACTCTTACTTTGTCCTGCATTTTCAAATTTATGGAGTATTTTTGATGTGGTATACTGAGGAAGAAGCAGATTCACAAGACAAAACAGTAAAGAAGGAAATGGAACAGTAATGGCTAAAGCCAAATAGTGTATTTCATCAACTGCCTTTCTCCTCTTCCAACGAAGAAGATAACAGTGGGCTTTCTACTAAAAATAGCTACTGGAAAAGCAAACAAAGGCAGGGCCTAAAATAGTAACTAAATAAGGAAACTAAGTTAGTGGAGCAGTCACTCACTAATGGAATAGCAGAAATAACACTAATTAAAAACATATAAGTAAAAGAGTAATTAAAGGATAAATGGCAGCAGCCGCAAGGCTTGATGCACCGCATCATTCTCCCCCACCAACAGAATCTGAATCGGAAGATGACATATTAGTGTCTGCTGAATCCGGTGGATGATAAACGGCAAGGTCTCCATTATTGAAAGTGGAGGAGGTGTTGTAGTGTTTTGGTAGTTCAATTAAGTAAGCATTTGGATTGATATGCTGGACTACCGCATACGGCCCAATTCTTTGGAGGCTTAATTTGGAGTAAGTTCCTAGAGGGAACTGTTCTCGCCTAACCCAGATCATCACTAAGTCCCCTGGTTTAAAAGACCACTGTTTTCATTTCTTATCTGCTTGCTCCTTGTATTTGGCATTAGATTCTATCAGTTTCTCACGGACGTCTTGCAGCATACTGGAGAATCGGCTCGCAAAATCTGCAGCGGGTTTACTATTGCATTTGGGAAGCACAGCCAAGTCCACTGTGTGATTCGGGTTTTTGGTGTAGACAATGCTAAATGGGCTTCTCCGGGTGGAACGATTAGTCATACTGTTGTATGCAAATTCAGCTTGCCTCAGTAATTCGTCCCAAAGTCTTGGGTGCTCCTGAACTACACAACGCAGCATATTCCCCAACGTTCTATTTAAAACTTCAGTTTGACCATCTGTTTGCAGATGATAAGCTGAACTCAATTTGATGTCAGTGTGCAAGCGTTTCCATAACTCCTTCCAAAAATGACTAATGAATTTTACATCACGATCGGATGTTAAGCTCCGGGGCAGTCCATGTAATCTGACAATCTCGGCGAAGAAGATACGCACAACATTTAGCGCGTCGAATGTCTTCTTGCATGGCACAAAATGAGCCATTTTTGAAAATCGATCAACCACCACCATGATCGAATCATGCCCGCACTTAGTACGTGGTAACCCCATTACAAAATCAAGGATCAAATATTCCCAGATGGTTTTCTGCGTGTGCAACGACAGGTACAATCCACTGAGTTGACCCCCAGTTTTGTAACTTTGGCAAATGGGGAATCTCTCCACAAATCTCATTGCATCCCTGTGTAAGTGAGGCCAAAAAATTAATATTGGAGCTGTAGGTAAGTGTTTGTTCATCCCACATGCGCTGCTAGTCCACCGCAATGGACATCTTTAATGAGCTGCGGTCGCCATGATGACTCGGGTATGCAGAGTTGATTTCATTTGAACAGAAATCCATGTCGAATGGAGTATTCCACATTCGAATTATCATTTTGGCAAGCTTCCCATATACTTCGAAACTTTGGGTCAGTTGCATATAACTCCTTCAAGCACTCTAGTCCAGTAATTTTCGTTCTCAGTTGAGTGAGGAGAATGTGGCGCCGGCTAAGGGCGTCAGCCATAATGTTCTGTCTTCCGGATTTGTGCTTCAAAACAAATGAGAATCGTTGCAAGAATAAAACCCATCTCGCGTGCATTCGGTTAATGTGCTTCTGTTTGTTGATGAATTGAAGTGCTCGATGGTCGCTGCACAGAACAAAATTCCTGCTGCAGTAAATATGGCTCCCATTGCTTAAGTGCTCGCACCACCGCATAAAGTTCTTGCTCATACATGCTCCACTTTTGACGAGAGGGGCATAGCTTCTCGCTAAAGAATTCCACGGGACGATTCTCCTGACTGAGGATAGCTCCAATACCAATGCCTGATGCATCGGTGTCAACGTGGAATGGCTTTTCGAAATTGGGTAATGTTAGCACAGGGGCAGAAGAAAAGGCTCGTTTGATCGCTTCAAAACTGCTCTCCTGATCACTACCCTACTGAAACTGCTTCAGTTTTAGACAATCGGTGATCGGCGCCATTATAGAGCTGAAATCTTTGATGAACCGGTGATAAAAGATTGCTAGTCCATGGAAGCTGCGTACATCCGTGAATGACTTGGGAACTGGCCAATTCGTGATAGCCTCCACCTTCCGCCGATCTACTTGAACTCCTGCAGCTGAAACAACAAAACCAAGGAAATACACGGAAGAGGCAGCAAATTCACACTTACTCGGATTTAGATATAGTTGATTTTCCCGGAGAACAGAGAAAATCTCTGTTAAATGAACCACATGATCGGTCAATGAGGCGCTGAAGACAAGAAGATCATCAAAATATGCGACGCAGCGGATGTTCAGAAATGGCTTAAGCACATCGGCCATCAACCGCATAAAGGTAGATGGAGCGTTACACAACCCGAACGGCATGACTTTCCACTCGTAGAGCCCATGGCGGGTTTTGAAAGCCGTCTTCCACTCGTCGCCAGGTCGAATTCGAATCTGATGGTAGCTGCTCATGAAGTCAAGTTTGGAAAATACGGTAGCTCCCGATAGCCTTTCTAATAATTCCTCCACCCGTGTTACAGGAAAACGAAACTTGACTGTGATCTTATTGATGGCGCGGCTATCCATGCACATTCGCCAGTTGTCGTCTTTCTTTGGAACCAGAAGCGTCGGGACTGCACAAGGACTGAGACTCAGCTGAATTAAGTTGTTTTGTAATAAGTCATCTACCAGCTGCTGAAGTATCTGATGCTCCTTCGGGCTCAGTCTGTGATGGGGTAAGTTCGGGAGGGTCAATCCAGGTATAAAATCAATTAGGTGCTGGAGATTTCTTAGAGGTGGTGGAGAAGAAGTTCCCTCCTTTAGGATGTCCTGGAATTGCTCTAGCAATTGCTCCACAAAAGACTGATCACCCGCCTTACTGCTTGGAGCTGATTCACGGAAGACCAATGCAAATAGCAGGCTATCTTCTTTCCAGAATGACAATAAGTCGTTACCCATGACTAAGTGTAAATCAGGAGTTGCCACTTCAGTTTTGTCGCCCAATCCAACATAGTGTGGAAGAAATCGAAGCCGTTTCCCTTTCCACTCCATAGTATAGGTATTAGCCCGTCCATCATATACAGCTCCAACGTCAAATTGCCAAGCCCTGTCAAGGATAAGATGGCATACATCCATCTCTACGACATCGCACAAGACCTCACAGATGTAATGCTTCCCGATTGAAAACTGGACGCGGCAATTTCCATGCCTTTCTTCACCCAACTAATTTTGTACGGTTGAGGATGCTTTGTTGTTTTTAATTTCAGAACTTGGACAACGGCACGAGATATCACATTTTCTGTGCAACCACTGTCAATTAGAATATCACAAACCTTGCCCGCTATAGTACATTTGGTTTTAAAAATGGAATGCCTCTGAGAGTGTCCCATCTTGCGGGGAGCCAGCAGCAATTTTTCAAGAACGCATATTACCGGTTCTCCTTCATCCCCGACAATGTCTTCCACATCTGTATGCAGTTCTTCCTCAAATTGAGTCCCTTCCTCCTCAGCTTCCCCTTCCAACAATTGTAAATTTTGTCGGTTTGGACATTCGTTGGACTTATGTCCCGGTTGAAAACATCTAAAACACTTGAGTCCCTGTGGTCATGGATATGGGTTTTCTCTGACTCTTCTTCGGCTTAACTGCCGCCCTGGGATACAAATTTGGCTTAGCCGGATTAGATGATCCACTAGCGTCAGCTACGGGTGGCGTTTTACGAACGATAGTTCCAGGGGGTTTGGTGGCTTCAGCACCTACTTCCACAAATGCCCTTCTATTACTATTACTTCGCTGCTGTCTTCCCAACTGTATCTCAGCCTTGAGCGAGAAATTAATGGCTTTCGAAAGGGACTAGACGGAGCTCAACTCTAATTTATCCTGAATGATGTCCTTCAGTCCACCTATATACCGAGAACCCAATTGATTAGAAGTTTTGTTGAGATCGTTTCTGGCCGATAGACGGTAAAATTCCTCCGTGTACTCACTGACCGAGCGACCACCTTGGACACAATGCTGATATTTCAAATACAACATCTCCGGTTTCATTCGGAACCAGCTTCGCACTGCACCGCGCCCTTCCCGTCGTCAGGATTGCAGTAGCTGTGACCACCAAGCACTCGCACCTCCATTGAGGCGGCAAGCCACGTACTTGACCTATTTCTCCTATTCGATCTCCAAATAATCGAAAATTTTTTCTACGGCACGCTCCCAATCAAGATAATCCTCGATGTGCAATCGCCCATCGAAAAATAGTATGTCCAACTTAACTCTGAACTCACCTTGATGTCGTTCACGTCCATTAAAACGGCGAGGACGCCGTTCCACTAGGTCCCCATCTGAATTAGAGAATCCGTCTGGATTGAAGCTAACACATTCTTCCTCCGAATCCGATAGCTCCGGAATCAATGCCAGTCGCCGACGGCCACGGTTTGTAAATAACTGGTTTCCCTCCGTTGGCGTAACTGTAGGTGGTACTGGTCGCACCATTCGTGGCGCAACATCTCCGGTTCGGGCGAACGGTGGTTCACGCCATAGAACAACTGTAAGACTATCTACTGCTGCGATGATATCATCCAACCTCTTCTCGACTCCAGCGTGCGTAGCCCAAAGTGCCTCCAGACTTCGGTCTTCCACGCTTGCTGGACTCTGCCATCTCTCCAAGCCGCTGGCTCTGATACCAAAAACTGATGTGGTATACTGAGGAAGAAGCAGGTTCACATGATAAAATAGTAAAGAAGGCAATGGAACAGTAATGGCTAAAGCCAAATTGTGTATTTCATCAACTACCTTTCTCCTCTTCCAACGAAGAAGATAACAGTGGGCTTACTACTAAAAATAGCTACTGGAAAAGCAAACTAAGGCACGGCCTAAAACAGTAACTAAATATGGAAACTAAGTTAGTGGAGCAGTCACTCACTAACGGAATAGCAGAAATAACACTAATTAAAAACAGATAAGTAAAAGAGTAATTAAAGGATAAATGGCAGCAGCCGCAAGACTTGATGCACCGCATCAATTTCACTCCCAAAAATTTATAAATAGACATTCATTCTTCACATTTTCTATTACCACAAGTTATCTCTATCGACAATCATCATCGCCCCCAACGACCAACATTAGAATTCACCACCATCTCCAGAATACTGACAAGATTTGAAATTATCATTAGGTATATTTATCCTCAAGTGGACATCTATTCCTATAATATGTATCAAAAAAATTAAATCATGTTATTTGATATATATTGCCCATCTCTGCGTACACTTTATCTTTTTACTTTTCCTCTTCTTTACATAAAAGAAAAGAGAATTTTCATATCATTTGTTACATATTGAATTTTATATTTAGGCCATACCCTTTGTTTTTTCATTTTTAGATTTTTCATATAAACATTTTTCTATTACTAATACTTTCAGCTGTGTTGAACTTTTGTACGCTACTAAGATAAAAACATAGTTATCTTTTTCGAGCATCTAAAAGTATAATAGGCCAAATCTTTCATTTTTTTTAGGATATATATTAACTATTTTATTCAAAATCATGATATTTATATATTTACTTGTCTAGTTGTCTTGTTATTTTTCTCAACCCTACTCCTACACACCAAGTTCATGAAACGACCCGATGATCCACAACTCCACACCACTATCCATCTTTGATCTTGGCGGGAACCCTAACCCTAACTCCTAGAGGATTTATAGATCAACATTATTTGCACCACCATAGATAAAGGTGGTCAGCGCCCGAGGCACCTCGCCAGGGCTCCTGGTGACTGTACAACAGGTTGTCAAGTTCATCGGCAACCTATGTTTCTCCATCATTGTCATCTCCATCTTCATTTCCTCGTTCATGGCCGCTACCTACTAACCCCCAAACCCATGGTTCCTAACCTCCAAGGCCATCACCAAATCCCTCTATGCCACTCTTCCCAACTCCACCTTCGCAATCGACGACTCTCTTCTGCTCACCGGCGAAGATCTCATTGCCTCCCCCCTTCTGTCGCGAACACCGGCGCATCTCTCTTGATAACAACACCTTCCCAAGCTCCTCGGTCTATGATCCAAATGCCCCCACTCAACTATTCCAACCCCGCCGTCCTCACAGCAATCCAGCGCTTCAACTCCAAGATCTTTAGCAAATCCATTATCTTAATTTTGTACGACACCCCCCATCAATGAATCCAATCTCGATGAATGTGATGCCACCTAGCACTTCCACAACCATTTGGAGAAGTCTTGATGACGCTACCGCTACTCCGCCACGTCTGCCTTGCTTTAGCCAAGAATTGCACCTTGGAGGTCATTCGCGTCGGTAAGTTATGCTTCCTCGATCAATGCTGCTCGCCGTCCCCATCCCCCCACCTACCCACCAATAGTCCAAATCCTGGATCTGGAAAACAACGACACGATCCCCATAGTTGGATCCGGGATAGTACCTATATTACACCCGTGGCGGTGATTATTGCAAGAGTATAAATCATTATTTATGGAGCTTCCTCTACGGCCTCGGAGAAGCCAAAATCCTCAACCAAACTTTAATCATGGACCTCAGCGTTTGCCTTGCCGAGAGCTATACTTCTACATGAGAGAATGAAGATGGTAAGGATTTCAAGTTTTACTTTGATTTCGAGCATCTAAAGGAATCAGCTTCGATTGTTGAGGAGGGCAATTTCCTTCGGGACTAGAGGAAATGGGATCGCACCTCTGGTAAAGTCTAGATGAACAATGTCCCGATTATTGTTAGAAAAGTGTCTCGTTTATATAACCGCAATGCCACACTTCAAAATTTTGAATCATAGTCCAAAGACAATTAAAATAAGAGGAGAACATGCAGGGAAATTCTCTCTTGGCCCCCACTGTGAGCCATTGAAATTTTATTTATAGTAGTTTCAAACCAATTACAATATAGTTACACTAATTATTCACGTACAAACAAACTATCCACTAATCATAACAATTGCCTAAACTACTATAGAAAACTTAGATTAATGCAATACAAACTCTTCAAATATAACATTAATCTCAAAACAATTATAAGAATTTCCAAACTCATCTTGATATCAAGATATTTTAACATAGTTTCCTTCTACCTTACTTGCTTAAATTAAGACTTTGTTTGGGACGGATTTTTTATTATTTTTTTAAATAGCTTTTTAGTACAAATATTTAATTTTTGTACCAAAACACTGCTTTAAAAAGCATTAAAAAAGTCATCCAAACAAAACCTAAAATTACTCTTCTTTTAGTTTTCCAACTGGCCAACATACTTTTCTTCCTAGCTGCTGCTACTTTTCCCTTCCATTGCCATTTAGATCCCAACTTTGCTTCCCAGCTGCTGCTACTTTTCCCTTCCTTTGCCATTTAAAATTGATCTTTCATCACCTCAGGAGCTCTTCTTTCACTTGTTTCTCTCTGTTTTCAAATAAATTTCAAAGATGATCAACATATTCCTTATAGATATATACATATAATCGTTCATTGTCTATTACTTATACTTCTTCCTAAATTCAACCAAATTAAAAAGTTGATTTTCAAATTAGAAAATAAACTAATAATTTTCTAATATAATAATATAATTTATTAATTATTCATCAATTATTGATAATTAAGTCATCTTAATCATACTTTAAAGTTTCTTTTCTCTATTAATTTCAATTAAACTTATTCAACATTAACATATCAAAAAGAAAAATTACCTACGTACCACTGCTGTTATTCTTTCTACTACCACTCTGACTCTGATTGCTCATAGCTCTCATAATAAAGTACTTCATCCCCACAATTCTATTTCTCAGAAAATCTTTCAGAATAAATGGTGCCCAACTGCGAGCTTTATCATCACTATTTTCCTTACTTTTAACTTCAGTAAGTTGCATCCCATTCTCCATAGAAACAATTTCTTCAAAGCAGAGTTCATAGAAAAATGTGCTCTTCAAAGGTGAACACTATTGTTGTTGAGATGGTGAACTGTGATGAGGTGATCAGGATGCTCGATCTTCCCTTTCCTGCTTAAGAAGTAAACTATGTGAAGCCTCCTCATAAGTACCTCATCTTCTCCTTTCCTTTCTATGCTTTCTTCCATCTCGCTCTTCACAAGACTTTGTTTCTAAAATCTCTCTTAATTTGCCTCCTAATGTACAACTCCAAGCTATCTGTATTTCTATCCATATAAATAGATGGAGAGAGAGAGAGAGAGAGAGAGAGAGAGAGAGAAGGGGGGATTGATTGACTAATTTTTCTCAATGGAGTTTGATATTCTCTCTTATCAGGCGAGTAATTAGCAAACTTTCTACCTTATCTTGAGCTATTTCTGGGATTCTATTGTTATTAATTAATCATGTAATGGAATATGATTATATTGGAAAATTAATAGAGATCAATCTAGAGGGTGATAATTGTAATAAAAATGAGGTAATTATGTATAACCCCTTCAAGAAAATAGGACATTGGGATAACAGCTAGCAAAGGTGGATGCAATTTATTTGCTTTCTAGTTGATTTAGTCTCAAGATGATTCCATTTAAATTTTTGTACTCGGGAACAATTTTAAATGTATTAATAAGTTGATAGAAATCAATATTTAGGATGATTATCTCCTATAATTAATGTTCTCATGTGATTAAGCAAGTTCTTGATGCATGTTATTTGATGATACTTCGATCTATTTGAATAGAATAAGAACTGATGTATGGAACTTTCATGTAAAAAACATTAGAAGATAATTGTTAAAATGTGTGTAGAATTTTAGATTTAGGCTTTGTATGGTTTGACTTTTTTAATGCTTTTTAAAATTGTTTTCGAGTATAAATATTTTAATTTTTGTAATAAAAATCTACTTTAAGATGCAGTAAAAAAATCATCCCAAACCAAGCCTTAAGCTTTGTTTGGGACGGCTTTCTTACTACTTAAAGCAGCTTTCAAGTAAAAAACTTTTAATTTTTGTACTAAAAAATTGCTTCAAGAAGTAGTAAAAAAGTCCTCATAAACGAAGCCTTAGTCTCCTATCAAATAATTGAAAAATATATTTATGCAACAAAACTAAGTTGTTGTCTTTAAAAAATAGATTTAATAATTAAGTGATATTATCATTATGCATCCAGCCTAATTTTGATCTCCCTTATTCATTCCCTAACCATTATAATTGGTTAAACAATCATTATTTATATTGGGTGATTAAGCTTACATCAATTATTCAACATTTATATTTGATATCACATTAATAAAATAAAAACATTTGAATAATAATAAATGTTATTTTTTTTTTGTAAACTAATATTTTATAGGACATGCACATTAAAATTTTGGATATCTTTTATAGGTTAAGGTTTCATTTGAGACGGCTTTCTTATTGCTTCTTAAATTAGCTTTCTAGAACAATATTTTTAATTTTTGTACTAGAAAGTTGTTTTGCGAAGTAGTAAGAAAGCTGACCAAATGCTTCGTTTATGACGACTTTCTTACTATTTTGAAAAGTTACTATAGAGAAAGTAACAACTTAAAGCTATTGTAGAAAGCATCTTCCTAGTACTTTTTTTTGAAAGCAACGAATAACCAATATCAACATAAAAAACGCGATTGCAGACTGAAAATCAAAGCAGTAAGAAAGTTGTTTCAAATGAATTCTAAGTGAAATTCACCAAATCATGAGAATTTGATCGTATTAACTGTGTTGATCGATGCAAATTAAATGTAAAATTAATTCCTATAGTAAAGAATATAATGATTTTAATAAAAGATTAGATCCCTAACTGTTTGCATAAAAATTATAATGAAAATTGATTCTCAGACAACTCTCATCGACATTAATAGAGCTTACACTATATGGCATATTTTTCTTTCAATTTATCTTTTATTGCATTTTAGAAATCGGCATTTTAATAAAATATATTTGAGAATTGTTACTCAATAAAGCTTACACTATATTAAAATTTTAATATATTTGAGATATTTGAGATAAGAGTCAAAAGGCTTTAGCCATTTGCTAGCTACAAAGGTGAAGATCTTTTTAATTTTAAGCTGCAGGTCGTAAGGTAAAGATCTATTTTTTTTTTCTTGATACATCATCTAAAAATTATCATGATTGGGCACGAATCTTGAGGCAAAATCTGGTTGAAAACTTCTAAATTTAAAATTGGGACCATCCAAACTCTGATTTCAGCGAACTTATAGTCGAATTGAACATCTCAAAAATACGAACCCAACGACACCAATTTCAACACAATTCGAGCCCAAATGGATCCAGATCAAGGGCCCAAAGTGCTGTTAGATGGTTCAAACCACAATATGGATTACCAAACGGTTTCCAAACGTGACATGCTTATGGTTGAATTGAGCAGCTCGACAATAAAAAACCAACGAGCCCAAAATCACAAAATTCTGACATCATTAAGACCTTCAAATGTCTAGAGAATGGTCCATGGTTAATGGATTCAACATCGGCCATCCTTCCAAACCACTCCCCAATTACCCTTGATCTTCCTCCTATTTACGAGTCATGCCACACTAGGAATTCTATAAATAGACCCCTCCTTCCACATGAAAAGGGACCCCAAATTAAGAGAGCAAGAGAGAGATCGAAGATCGCTCTTGCCCCTTAGCTCCTCCTTAACCACCGCCCAGAGTTCTGCGAAACCACTACCTGACGCGCGGAGCTCTACCAGATCACCACCTGAGGCTCAGACTTCTGCTGGACCACCATCTGAGGACCGTAGTTCTGTCGTACCACTACATGAGGCCCAGAGTTCTACCGGACCGGCACCTGAGGCCCGGACTTCGGCTGGACCTTAACCTGAGGGCCAAAGTTCTGTCAGACCATCACATGAGGACCGGCATTTTGCTGGACAACCACCTAACATTTGGAGTTCCGTCGGACCACCACTGCAGGCCCAGACTTATGTTGGACTGCCTCCTGTGGCTCAGAGTTATGCCAGACCACCATATGAGGCCCCGACTTCTGCTGGACCACCACCTGAGGCCTCGACTTATGTCGGTCCAGAACCTGATGCCCAGAGTTTTTCCAAGCCACCACCTGAGGCCCAGACTTCTATCGTACCACCACTTGAGGACCAAACTTCTGCTGGACCACCACCTAATGCTCGAACTTCTTTCGGACCACCACCTAAGGCCTGAAGTTTTGTCGAACCACCACCAAAGCCCGGACTTCTACCAGATAACCACCTGACGCCCAAACTTCTACTGAACCACCACTTGAGGCCTAGAGTTCTTCCAGACCACCACCCGAGGCCTAAAGTTCTTCCAGATAACCACTTGGCGCTTGGAGTTCCACCGGACCACCACTTGAGGTACAGACTTCTTCTGGACTACTACCTGAGGCCCGGACTTCTTCCGAACCACCACCTAAGGCTCAAACTTCTGCCGGACCACCACCTGATACCCGCTATTTTTTGTTGGACCAGCACATGACACCCAAAATTCTATCGAACCACCACTTTAGCCCTAGACTTCTGCCTGACCACCACCTAACACCCAGAGTTCTACCAGACCACCACCTGACACTAGAAATCTGTCGGACCATCGCCCAACACCAAAGTTTTGCTAAACCACAGCTAGGCTACTAATTAGCGCACACATTTTTAAGTAACATTAGACTTCTGCCTTACCACCAAGTGACATCAGACTTTCACCCCTCTTTATCGCTAGATTTAAACCATACGGTTGACATTTGTAATTTGATTTCTCTCATAGATGAGTTAGCCCATTGTAATCTACCCAAACACTAATGGAGTCATTTCAGACAAGGCTAGACCCTGTGGTCTAGGTGGTCTCCAATAGGCTTTGGCCAACCCTCTCCTCGTTACCCCTCTGTTTGAATACCTTGATGCTTCTCTCATTGATGCCCTTCGGAATTATTCTTGAGAAAAAAACCATATATACTTTATCATTATCTTCCTGAAGTCTCTTTTCTTTTGGATCAACCCTAGGACTAGCTGGTGGAGCCTTCAACAGCATCTCAATTAATTTTCTCATCATGCCTTCCATGTTCTCGAATCGATTTTCCATCCGGGTTTGCATGGATGACAACCTTTCTTCCATTCCAAAATATTTTTCCTCAATCCTTCCCTTGGGTTATTCCATCCCTCCTTTCCAACACCTTCATCTTCTTCACTGCCATTTATGAATATGCATCCCAAACAATAAAAATAGAGTTGAAGGGTCTTCAATTAGCAAAAAAGAGCAAAGGGAGGGAATTCTGCAGTAGATTTCAACAAGTAGATGATTTTTTTGGGTCCAGGATACAGCTCTGATGCCTATTTTTGATACACCTTAAAGATAAAATCAGCAAGAAAATATAGTAAAAGTAACAGGATAAACGATGATTAATTTTTGTATTAATACCTCAATACCAAAGTAAGAAACAATGATATACTATTAGAGAGGTAGATCATCTCTTCCACTTGACCTAAATGCTGCTAGGAAGCCCTCAATGAACAAAACATGAAAAACAAATCCTAGAATCATCCCTAATTAAACTCCCTAATTGCCCCCAAAAGTAGCCCCTTCCTTAATTAATTTCCCTCTTTCTCTATTTTAAAATTAGAATTCTTTACTCATTTTCTCTCCTAGTATATTTAATCAATACTTTCCTTGGCCCGTGAAAAGGGCCGAACCTGCTGCTTGAATCGGCCTCAGCTAGGCTGGATGATTGGGCCTCTCCCACATAACACAATGTTATGGACTTTTTAGAAATGTTCAGGACATTAGAGGATAGCAACCATTCAGTATAAACGTGATGAAATTGACTTTGTATTTTTTGAATGGGGAGTGAAAAATAAAAATATGATGATGAATTATTTCTCTTTTAAACCATGATGCTGGGAGTGTCCTTTTCATTTTATTCCTTTTCAAGCTATAAAGAATAATTATTGTGTTGATTCATGTGTATATTGTTTGGCCTCCTGAATCAAAAGGGAAAACTATAATTGCAAAGCTACTAAAGTTTTATTTTTGTGCCCATAAGTGAGTTTGTATGAGATAGCAGTAGTCGGGTGGTGGTCGATGGTTAGGCAGTGGTCTGGCAACGGTCGGGCCGAAGTCTGGTGACCGTCAATGTCAGGTGGTAGTCCGGCGATAATCGGCAGCTAGGCGATGGTCTGGCAATAGTTGAGTGGAAGTATGGAGGCAGGTGGTGGTTCGACGATGGTCGGGCAGAAGTCATTCGGTGGCCGGTGGTGAGTCAAAGTCTAGCGGTGGTCAGTTGCTGGACGGTGGTCCGACGATGGTTGGGTGGTCGTTCAGTGGTGTTCTACGGTCAGGTGGAAGTACGATGACTATCGGTGGCCAGGTGGAAGTCTAGCAGCGATCGGCAGCCAGGCAGTGGTCCGGCGTCATTTGACAAAAGTTTGCCAATGATGGTGTTTGAGTTCTTACAATCGCAAACCAAAGGCCCCCCCCCACCCTGCATGTAGAGAGTGGGGGACTATTTATAGATTTTGAGAGTTGCATACCCCATAAATATGAAGAATATTTGGGCCATATTTGGAGTGCTACATTGGACGGTTCATATTGATCTCCTCAATCACAGAGAGTTTGCGAAGCATTTATGTGTTTAAATGAGGTCGGAATTAAGTGATCTTGGGCTTGTTGGATTGGTCTCGTCGATCCGCACAATTCAACTATAAGCATGTTATATTTAGATATCATTTGGTCATCCAATTTAGGCTTTGAACCTTCCAAATAAGCTTCGAGCCATCGATTTGGACCCATTTGAGCTCTGATTGACTGGTTTTGGGGCATATTCTAGCTATCGCCTTCGACAATCACTACAAATTATCGCTACCGACAATCATCATTGCCACCAATGACCAGCATTGGAAAACACCACCATCTCTAGAATACTGATAAGATTTGAACCTATTGATGAGTATTTTTGTCCTCAAGTGGACATCTATTCCTATAATCTGTATCGAAAAAATTAAATCATGTTATTGGATAAATATTGTCCCTCTCTGTAGACGCTTGATCTTTATATTGTTTTTCTCTTCTTTAACAGTGAAGAAAAAAGAATCTTTGTATCATTTGTTACATATTGAATTTCATAACTGGGACATATCCCAGAATTTTTTACTTTTTGGATTTTACATGTAAAAAAAATATTTAGTCCTAATACTTTCAACTGCATGTGTTGAACTTTTGTACACTACTAAGATAAAAGGAGACTTAAATTTTCTAGCATGTAAAAATATAATAGGTAAAATCTTTCACTTTTTGTAGAATATATGTTAATTATTTTATTTAAATCTTGATACTTATAGAGTAAATTTTAAGAAGAAGCATGGTAAAAATTGAAATTATGTGGAGCAGAAATTAAAAAAATTTAAAAAGAAGCAAACTAATCAAACTATTTGGTGTTTTCAATGGAAAATGTCAAATAGTATGAGTTATTCTAAAAAAGTCAAACTAATTCTATCAAATATCATTAGCTAATACCCACATTTTCAGTAAGGATCATTAGTAATGACATTAGCTAATTAGCTGATTAAGGACGCATTAAAAAATTTAAATTAAGTTAACGGGTGATAAGATTTCAGATTAAGTAATCACCCACATTAATAAAATTTTAAAAAATGAAAATATCCAAATTGGTGAGAATTGGGATGTTATATAGATAAATTTTAATTAAAAATAATTTTTTACATTAGAAGAGCAATGGCCTGATTAGTGTTAGAAAAGAGTCTACCTACAAGATTACCACAATGCCACACTTAAAAATTTGAAATCAAATTCCAAAGAAGAAATAAGAGGAGAACATGCAGGGAAATTCTATCTTGGCTCCCATGCGAGCCATTGAAGTTTTATTTATAATAGTTTCAAACCAATTATAATGTTCTTGTTACACAAATTATTCAATTACAAGAAACTACCCACTAATCATAACAATTGCCTACACTACTATAGAAAACTTAGAATAATACAATACAAATTCTTCAAATATAACATTAATCTCTAAATAAATATAAGAATATTCGAACTGACGCTGATAACAAGATATTTTAACATAGTTTCCTTCTACAGTAATTTCTTGTCTTTTAGTCTTCCAGCTATACGCTCTACTGGCCAATCCCTACTTTTCTTCCAGCTGCTGCAACTTTTCCTCTACCATTGCCATTAAAAATTGATCTTTCTTCACCTCAAGAGCTCTTCTTTCCCTTGCTGCTCACTATTTTCAAACAAATTGCAAAGATGATCAACATATTCCTTATAGATATATACATATAATAATTCATGGTATATTACTTAAACTTCTTCCTACATTCAGCCAAATTAAAAAGTTGATTTTCAAATTAGAAAATAAACTAATAATTTTCTAATAAAATAATATAATTTAGTAATTATTCATCAATTATTGATAATTAAGTCATCTTAATCATAATTTAAAGTTTCTTTTCTCTATTAATTTCAATTAAACTTATTCAACATTAACATATCAAAAAGAAAAATTACGTAGGTACCGCTGTAGTTATTCTTTCTACGACCACTCTGACTCTGATTGCTCACAACTCTCATAATAAATTCCTTCGTCCCCACCATTCTACTGCTCAAAAAATCTTTCAGAATAAATGGTGCCCAGCTGCGAGCTTTATCATCACTATTTTCCTTACTTTTAACTTCAGTAAGCTGCATCCCATTCTCCATAGAAACAATTTCTTCAAAGCAGAGTTCATAGAAAATATGCTCCTCGAAGGTGAACACTATTATTGTTGAGGTGGTGAACTGTTATGAGGTGAGGATGCTCAATCTTCCCTTTCCTTCTTAGGAAGTAAACTATGTGAAGCCTCCTCATTAGTACCTCATCTCCTCCCTTCCTTTCTATGCTTGCTTCCATCTCGCTCTTCACAAGACTTTGTTTCTCAAATCTCTTTTAATTTTCCTCCTAATGGACAACTCCAAGCTATCTATATTTCTATCCATATAAATCGATGGAGAGAGAGAGAGAGAGAGAGAGAGAGAGAGAGAGAGAGAGAAGGGGGGATTGATTGACTAATTATTCTCTAGGGAGTTTGATATTTACTCTTCTCAGGAGAGTAATTAGTAAACATTCTACATATTGAGCTGCTTCTAGGATTCTTTTGCTATTAATTAATCATGTCATGGGATATGATTATATTGGAAAAATAATAGAGATCAATCTAGAGAGAGATAATTGTCATAAAAATGAGGTAATTATGTATAACCCCTTCAAGAAAAAAGGAGATTGGGATAACAGCTAGCAAAGGGTGGATGCAATTTATTTGCTTGCTAGTTGATTTAGTCTCAAGATGATTTCATTTAAATTTTTTTACTCGGGAACAATTTTAAATGTATTAATAAGTCGATAGAAATCAATATTTAGGATGATTATCTCCTATAATTAATATTCTCATCTGATTAAGCGAGCTCTTGATGCTTGTTATTTGATGATATTTCCAGATTGGTTGATGGGCAGCATGCAATAAATCATAAAATCTTTGTGCCTCCGTATTCGGTAACTCTTCTGTATTTTGTTCGGTTTGTATTCCAGTTGCATCATGAACTAATTCCTCAAGATTTGGTCTGATGTTTTCAGCCTCAGCGACATTACTACTTGTAGAAGGACCGTATTGATAATCAAATTGTGGCTCATACTCACCATGAGAAGTCCAATACCAATACCGTGGCAT
>NW_021319178.1:12762883-12787604 GCF_001605985.2 Dendrobium catenatum | reverse complement strand
TCCTATCTCTAAGGGTCAAGCCACTCATCCACCTAAGCATCCTCATCTCTGCCACATTTAACTTAGTATTATATATGCTTCTTTTTTAGTGGCCAACATTCGGCACCATAAAGCATTGCAAGTCTCACCACCATCTTATAGAAATTTCCCTTAAGTTTGAGGGGGAATTTTCTATAACACAATAAGCACGATGCATTCCTCCACTTCAACCATCCAACTTGAATTCTACTAATAATATCCCCATCTATTTCACCATCATTTTGAACAATAGATTCGATATATCTAAAACATATACTCTTTTTAATGACTTGATCGCTCAAAGTCACAATCCATCCATTATATCTATTAGTACTAAAATTACACTCCATATATTCGGTTTTAGATCTACTCAAATGGAAACCTTTAGACTCTAAGGTTGACTTCCATAGTTCAAGTTTTCCTTCAACTCCCTCTCTAGTTTTATCAACAAGAAGAATATCATCAACAAAAAGCATGCACCAAGGTACATTCTCTAGCAAATGTCTAGTGAGAACATCCATGACTAAAGCAAAAAGATATGGACTTAAGACTGATCCTTTATATAACCCAACCGAAATAGGAAAAAATAAAGAAACAAAATACCTTCCATTCCGTCGGCGAAGAGCGACCCTCGGCGGCGCGAGAGCAGGAAAGAGAGGAAAGGATGCTCGGCGAAGTTCGGTGACCGTCGACGGTGAAGTCCGGTGACCGTCGGCGACTTCCGTCCACAGCGAGCGACGGATGGCGATGGGTGAAACACGCGAGGTGAGAGAAGGGAAGGAAACGAATGAGCGGCCAGAGGGAATCGGTGTCGAAAAATAGGGCTTTCACCAGCGGACGTTCTGGCGGAGTAAACGCCGGAAATAAGATCCGCCGTAACGTGCGACGGAAATAAGTCGTTGAGTTTAAATAAGCCGGCGGAAGTTTCGTCGGTAATGTTCGCCGGTATGTTTCCGCCACAACATGCGATGGAATCGGTTCATAGCTCATTTTACCGACGCATTTGCCGGCGAATGGGATGCCGGAAGATTTCCGTCGTATTATTCGCCGGCAAATGCGTCGTAAGTTTTCCGTCTCAAGATTTAGGAACATTCCACCATTACATGCGCCGTTCTTACCCGCGCAAAAAATTCCACCGGAAAATCCGACGGTAATCGCGTGTTTTCCCGTAGTGATGCCAGCTATTTTATCAGACCAGCACATGACACCCAAAATTTTGTCGGACCACCACCTCAGGCCTGGACTTCTGCCTGACCACCACTTGACACCCAAAGTTCTACCAGACCACTACCTGACACTAGAAATCTATCGGACCATCGCCCAACGCCAAAGTTCTGCTAAACCACCGCTAGACTACCAATTAATGACCAAATTTTTAAGTAACGTTTGACTTCTACCACACCACCAACTGACATCATACTTTCACCTCTCTTTATTGCTAGATTTAAACCATACGGTTGACATTTATAATTTGATTGCCCTCATGGACAAGTTAGCCCATTGTAATCTACCCAAACACTGGTGGAGTCATTTCAAACAAGGTCAGACCCCATGGATTTGGTGGTCTCCAATACGCTTCGGCCTCCCCTCTCCTTATTACCCCTCTTTTTGAATACCTTGATGCTTCTCTCATTGGAGCCCTTCGAAATGGTTCTTGAGGAAAAAACCTTATATACTTTATCATTATCTTCATGAAGTCTCTTTTCCTTTAGATCAAACCTAGGGCTAGCTGGTGGAGCCTTCAACTACATCTCAATTAATTTCCTCATCATGCCTTCCATGTTCTCAAATCGGTTTTCCATATGGGTTTGTATGGATGAAACCTTTCTTTCATTCCAAAATATTTTTCCTCAATCCTAGCCTTGGATTATTCCATCCCTTCTTTCCAACTCCTTTATCTTCTTCACTGCCACTTATGAATTTAGGTCCCAAACCACAAAAATAGAGTTGAAGGGTCTTCAATTAGCAAAAAAGAGCAAAGGAAGAGAATTATACAGTAGATTTCAACAAGTAGATGATTTTTTTAGGGTCCAGGATATAGCTCTGATGCCTACTTGATACACCTTAAAGACGAAATCAATAAGAAAATATAGTAAAAATAACAGGATAAACGATGATTGATTTTTGTATTAATACCTCAATACCAAAGTAAGATACAATGATCTACTATTAGAGAGGTGGATTGTCTCTTCCACTTGACCTAAATGCTGCTAGGAAGTCCTCAAGAAACAAAACATGAAAAAATAAGCCCTAAAATCATCCCTAATTAAACTCCCTAATTTCCCCCAAAAGCAACTTCTTCCTTAATTAATTTCCCTCTTTATCTACTTTAAAATTAGAATTCTTTCCTCATTATATCTCCTAGTATATTTAATCAATACTTTCCTTGACCCCGCAAAGAGGGCCGAACTTACCGCTTGAATCGATCTCAGCTAGGCTGGATGATTGGGCCTCTCCCCCATAACAAAATGTTATGGACTTTTTAGAAATGTTCTGGACATTAGAGGATATCAACCATTCAGTATAAGCATGATGAAATTGAGTTTCTATTTTTTGAATGGGGAGTGATAAATATAAAATATGATGATGAATTATTTCTCTTTTAAACAATGATGCTAGGAGTGTCCATTTCATTTTATTCATTTTCATGCTATAAAGAATAATTATTATGTTGATTCATGTGCATATTGTTTGGCCTCCTAGTTCAAAAGGGAAAAATATAATAACAAAGCTATTAAAGTTTTATTTTTTGTGCCCATAAGTGAATTTGTATTAGACAGCAATAGTTCGGTGGTGGTCGATGGTTAGGCAATGGTCTGGCAATGGTCAGGCAGAATTCAGGTGACCGTCGATACGAGGTGGTAGTCTGGCAGGGATCAGCGGCTAGGCGATGGTCTGGCGATAGTTGAGTGGAAGTATGGCGGTGGGTGGTGGTTCGACGATGGTCGGGCAGAAGTCATTCGACGATCGATGGCGGGTCAAAGTCCAATGGTGGTCGGTTGCCGAACGGTGGTCCGATGATGATTGGGTGGTATTCCAGTGGTGGTCTGAGGTCGGGTGGAAGTGCGATGACAATCGGTGGCCAGGTGGAAGTCTAGTAGTGGTTGGCATCCAGGTAGTGGTCCGGCGACATTTGACATAAGTTCGCCAATGGTGGTGTTTGAGTTCTTGAATCCTAGAGCTCTCTACATTCTCAAGCTAAAGGTCCCCCCCCCCCCTGCATGTTGAGAGTGGGGGATTATTTATAGTTTTTTTAGAGTGGCATACCCCATAAATATGAAGAAGATTTGGGCCAGATTTGGAGTGCTACATTGGATGGTTCATATTGATCTCCTCAATCACAGAGAGTTTGCCAAGCATTTATGTGTTTAAATGATGTCAGAATTAAGTGAGCTTGGGCTCGTTGGATTGGTCTCGTCGATCCGCACAATTAAACAATAAGCATGTTATACTTGGATATCATTTGGTCATCCAATTTAGGCTTTGGGCCTTCCAAATAAGCTTCGAGCCCCCGATTTGGACCCATTTGAGCTCGGATTGACTGGTTTTTGTGTCATTGGGTTTGTCTCTTCAAGACATTTGGTTTGATTATAAGTTTGTTGAAATTGGAGTTTAGATGGCCCTAAATTTAGTTTTTAAAGTTTCCAATTTGAATATAACTCGAGATTCGTGCACGATCAAGATGATTTATTGTGGCGTATCAAACTCAAAATTTTTTACTAGAAAATTATTTTAGAAAGCATAAAAAAAGCTGTCCCAAACGAAACCATAATTTTTTATTCTCCCCATTTGGACTTCTTTGGAACAACAGTTTTATCTGTCATTGATAGTTTCCTGAAACAACATAGGGATTCTCTGAGGAGTTAGCCAATAATTGTCAACCACTTGGACATATGATTTGCTAATGCCACACTCCAAAATTTGAAATATGACTCCAAAAACAGAAGAAATAAGAGGAGAACATGCAGGGAAATTCTATCTTGGCCCCCTTGTGAGCCATTGAAGTTTTATTATAGTAGTTTCAAACCAATTACAATGTAGTTACACTAATTATTCAATAACAAGCAATCTACCCACTAATCATAACAATTTCCTACACTACTATAGAAAACTTAGATTAAAATATCATCAAAAAAATTGTATAAGGATGAGTTTAAATACTGTTAAATTTATCTTTAAATTAGTGCAGTGCAAATTCTTCAAATATAACTCATCCTAATACCATTTGTATTAAGATATTCTAACAAAGTTCTCTTCCATAGTAATTGCTTAAATGAAAATTGCTTGTGTTTTAGTCTTCCAACAATTCCTCTTATCTTCTACTACTTTTCCTCCATTGTTGCCATTTAATATTGATCTTTCATCACCTAAAAAAGAAAAATTAGCTAGGTATTGTGGTTATTATTCCTTCTACTACCATTATGATTCTGATTGCTTATAGGATTCATAATAGAGTATTTTGTCCCCACCGTTCTACACCTCAAAAAATATTTCAGGACAAATGATGCCCAACTACTCTTCTTAATTTTACCTTCAGTAAGCTGCCTCCCATTCTCCATGGTAATAATTTCTGCACAGCTAACTTTCTCTACTCTCTTCATCTTCTCATTCCAAGAATCTATCTTGAAAATTACAGTTTTCCTTTGGGCTTCTTTCGAGCTTGAATTCGATGTTTCTTTTGGTGACTGTTCCACCAATTTTGTAGGAGGCTTTGGAGAAGCAATTTTTTCTCTCTGCAGTGTTTCACCTAGGGTTCTTAAAGTCACAGGAGTATCCAAGGACTTTGCTTCTTCCTTTAACTTCTCAAATATTTTGATGGGAGAGAGGAGAGATCCCTTTAACATGTACTCGCAATAGGAGGTAGGGATGATAAGATCATCGTCTGTGAGGCCCTGCCAGATATAGCCAATTTTGTACTTAATGAATAGTAGTATTATCAATGAAATATGCATGCCTTTGTAATAAAATGTCATATATGATAATTAGATTTTTCTAATTTAATATTGTATTAAATCTCTGTTAAGAAATCTTATATCTATTAATAATAAAGTATTAACTGCCAAATATAAATGAACTAAATTGTCTATCATTTAATATTATCGACGAAAGTCTTATCTTAAGATGTCATTAATTCAAATAATTTTTTATCTACTTCATAATACAATGTTACATTGTAGTGGATGATATCGAACTAAGGCTTTGTTTGGGTCATTTTTTTACTGCTTTTAAAAGCAGCTTTCAAGTACAAAAATTTTAACTTTTGTACTAGAAAACTGTTTTCAAAAGCAGGAAGTCGTCCTAATCAAAGTGTAAGTTAACTCGTAAAGAAGAAGAAACTTGCTTTAAGATGTTAAGCAATTAATGAGCAAACCTCTTGTATGACCAAGCAAAGGATTCCGGCATTTCTTTTCCCCTGAGCTTAGATAACCATCTCTTAAAATATAATCATGTTATCAATTTAATATAAACAAAGTTAGAAATTTATTGAACAAAATAATCATTTAAGAGAGGGAGAGAGAGAGAGAGAGAGAGAGAGAGAGAGAGAGAGAGACAGAGATGATGTTGAGGGTGAGGTTGAGAGAGAGAGAGAGAGAGAGAGAGAGAGAGATGATGTTGAGGGTGAGGTTGTGCACCTTTAAGTTGAACACCATTGTTGTTGAGGTGGTGAACTTTGATAAGGTGAGGCTGCTCGATCTTCCCTTTCCTGCTTAGGAAGTAAACTATGTGAAGCCTCCTTGTTAGTACCTTATCCCCTCCCTTGCTTTCTCTGCTTGCTTCCATCTCGATCTTCACAAGACTTTGTTTCTCAAATCACTTTTACCTCCTAATGGACAGCTCCAAGCTATCTATATTTCTATCCATATAAATAGATAGAGAAAGAGAGAGATATATATAGATAGGTAGAGAGAGAGAGAGAGAATGGGGGATTTATTGACTAATTATTCTCAAGGGAGTTCGATATTTACTCTTCTCATGTGAGTAATTAGAAAACTTTTACCTTATCTTGAGCTGTTTATGGGATTCTTTTGCTATTAATTAATCATGTCATGGAATATGAACATAAAATTAGTATAGATCAATCTAGAGAGTGATAATTGTCATAAAAAAGAGGTAATTATGTATAACCATTGCAAGAAAATCGATGAGTTTTTGGAGATTTGGATAACAGCTTAGCAAAGGGTGGATGCAATTTATTTGCTTGCTAGTTGATTTAGTCTCAAGATGATTCCATAAGAATTTTTGTACTCGGGAACAATTTTAAATGTATTAATAAGTTGATAGAAATCAATATTTAGGATGATTATCTCCTATAATTAATATTCTCATGTGATTAAGGGAGCTCTTGGTGCATGTTATTTGATGATACTTCTATTTGAGTGCAGCAATAATGACTGAAATAAGGAACTCTCATGTAAAAAAAATTAGAAGAGAATTGTTTATATGTGTTTGGAATTTTAGGTTCAGATTTCATTTGGGACGGCTTTTTTATTATTTTTAAAGCAGCTTTTTAGTAAAAATAAAATTAATTTTTGTATTAAAAAGACGCTTTAAAAAATAGAAAAAAACCATCCCAAACAAAGCCTTATGCTTCGTTTGGGACGACTTTCTTCTTGCTTTTCTCGACAGTTTTCCAGTACAAAAATTTCAAATTCAAGAAATTATGACTTCGCTTGGGACGGCTTTCTTACTTCTTCTTAAACATCTTTATAGTACAAAAATTTTAATTTTTATACAAGAAAGCTGGTTTAAGAAGCAGTAAGAAAGTTCTCTCAAACGAAGCTTAAGTGATACTATATTTATTATGCTTTAAAACTCAGTATGAAAGCTGTCCCAAACAAAGCCTTAGTCTCCAATCAAATAATTGTAAAATATATTTATGTAGCAATGCTAAATTGCTAACATTAAAAAATAGACTTAATTTCTTATATTAAGAATAGATTTAAAAATTAAGAGAAACCATCGTTATGTGTCCAACCTAATTTTGAACTGCCTTGATTCATTCCCTAACAATTATAATTAGTTAAATAATCATTATTTCCATTGGGTGATTAAACTTACATCAAATATTCATCTTTTATATTTTATATCACATTAATAAAATAAAAATATTTGAATAATAATATATGTTATTTTTTATGGTAAATTAATATTTCATAGGACATGCACCTTAAAATTTTGGCTATCTTTTATAGATTAAGGTTTCGTTTGAGACAGCTTTCTTATTGCTTCTTAAAACAGCTTTCTAATATAAAAATTTTAATTTTTTTACTAGAGAACTGATTTAAGAAGCAGTAGGAAAGCCATCCCAATGCTTCGTTTAGTACAACTTTCTTACTATTTTGTAAAATTATTATAAATAAACTAACTTCTTAAAGCTGTTGTAGAAAGTAGCTTACTAGCTAGGTCAAATTGTTTTTGAAAACAACAAATAATCAACGACCAAAAAAAAAAATGTGATTGCAATATGAAAAGCAAAGTAGTAAGAAAGTTGTCCTAAATAAAATTTGATCTTATTAACTGTTTTGATCGATACAAATTAAACATAAAATTAATTCCTAACTAGTAAATAATATAATTAATTTAATAAAAGATTAGACCCCTAACAGTTTGCATAAAAATTATAATGAAAATTGATTCTCAGACTACTCTAATCGGCACTTAGGCCTTGTTTGATTGAGTTGGTGCTTCTCTAAAACAGAGTTTAATAAAATGGAGTTTAGGAAAAAGTAAGAGGGGAATGGCGGTCAATTTAACTTTTTATTGCATTTTAGAAATCGGGATTTCAATAAAATATATTTGACAATTGTAACTTAATAAATCTTACATTATATGTAAATTATAATATATTTGAGACATTTGAAATAAGAGTCAGAGGGCTTTAGCCATTTGGCTAATATATTTGAGATAAGAATCCCACAACAATTAGTACGATGATGAGGACTAGAAGAGCCTAACCCCCAAAGAAGTCTCACATATTTCTTGATGGTTTAAAGAGGCTTATTTATAACAAAAAATAAATATTAAGACTCATTATATAATAATCCTAATAACAATCTATAAACTATATTACTTTAACTATAACTATCAATTATATTATTGATCTAAACATATGATCGTATATGATATGTCAACAAAAATCATCTTAGACTGGCACTAATTTTGTGACATATTTGAGATAAAAACTTTCAAAATTAAATTTGAGACTATCCAAATTTCAGACTCGGCAACCGTGACGAATCTAAGGACACCAAAATCTGCACAATCTGAGTCCAAAGGGGCTCGAACCTAGTGACTAAAGCATATTTGGAAGCTTCAAATCATTAATTGAGTAATCAAATAATCTCCAAATATGGCATACTTATAGTCAAATAAAGTGTCTTGACAAGATGAATTCAACGAGCTCAAGATCACTCAATTCAGACATCATTAAGGCATTTAAATGCTTGACGAAAGTTCCATGATCGAAGGAATTAATATGGACAGTTTGATGAAGCACTCTGACTTTGTTCTGCATTTTAAATTTACGGAGTATGTTAGTCCCAAAAATTTATAAATATACATTCATTCTTCACCTTTGGGGGTGGGGACGATCACCACAAGTTATCTCTATTGACAATCATCATCGCCACCAACGATATAGATCATAAGTCAGCACGATCTCCAGTATACTGACAAAATTTGAACTTGGTCTTGGGTATATTTGTCCTCAAGTGGACATCTATTCCTATAATTTGTATCAAAAAAATTAAATCATATTATTGGATATAGATTGCCCCTCTCTACGGACTTGGTCTTTTTACTTTTCCTTTTCTTTAACAATAAAACAATAAAGAAAAGATAATTTTCGTATCATTTGTTACATATTGAATTTTATATTTAGGCCATATCCTTGGCTTTTTTGTTTTTCTATTTTCATATAAAAAATTTTCTATTCTTAATACTTTCAACTGTGTTGAAGTTTTGTACGCTACTAAGATAAAAGCATACTTATATTTTCGATCATGTAAAAGTATAATAGGTCAAATCTTTCAATTTTTTTTTTAGAATATATATTAACTATTTTATTTAAAATCTTGATATTTATATATTTACTTGTCAAGTTGTCTTGTTATTTTTCTCAACCCTAACTCATCGAGGATTTATAAATCAATATTATTTGCACCACCATAGATGAAGAAGGTCAGCACCCGAGGCACCTCGCCGGAGCTCTCAACGATGGGACAACTGGTTGTCAAGGTCATCGGCAACCTATGTTTGTCCATCTTTGTCGTCTCCGTCCTTATTTTCTACGTCAATGCCGCCACCTACTAACTCCCCGACCCATGGTTCCAAACCTCCAAGGCCATCACCAAATCCCTCTACGCCACTCTTCCCAACTCCAGCTTCGCAATCGACGGCTCTCTTCTGCACACCGGCGAAGATCTCATCGCCTCCCCCCTTCTGCCATGAACATCGACGCAACTCTCCTTGACAACAACTCCTTCCCTAGCTCCTCGGCCTGTGATCAAAATGCCCCACTCTATTATTCCAACCCCACCGTACTGGCCACAATCCAGCGCTTCAAATCCAAGATCTACCGCAAATCCATTAACTTCATTTTGTACGACACCCCTGTCAATGAATCCAATCCCGACGAATGTTACTCCGCCTGGCACATCCACAACCATTTGTAGAAGTCCTGACAATGCTACCGTGACTCCGCCGCGTCCGCCTTGCTTTGGCCAAGAATTGCACCTTCGAGGTCGTTCTCGCCGGTAAGTTATGCTACCTCGACCAACGCCGCCCGCCGTCCCCATCGCCCCACCTACCCACCGGCCGTCCAAATCCCAGATTAGACATCAACGACATGATCCCCACCGTTGGATCTGAATCAGAGTTCTGCAAGGGGCGGTACCTATACTACACTCGTGGTAGTGATTATGGCAAGACTATGAATCATTATTTATGGAGCTTCCTCTGCGGCCTCAGAGAAGCCAAGTTCCTCAACCAGACTTTCTTCATGTATCTTTGTGAATGCCTTACCGGGAGCTATACTTCTACAGGAGAGAATGAAGATGGTAAGGATTGCTAGTTTTACTTTGATTTCAAGCTTCTAAAGAACTCAGCTTCGGTTGTTGAGGAGGGGAATTTTCTTTGGGACTTGAGGAAATGGGATTGCTCCTCTGGTAAAGGCTGGAAGTGCAATGGCCCGATTAGTGTTAGAAAAGTGCCTACCAACAAGATCACCCCAATGCCACACTTAAAAATTTGAAATCAAAGTCCAATGAAGAAATAAGAGGAGAACATGCAGGGAAATTCTATCTTGGCCCCCCTGCGAGCCATTGAAGTTTTATTTATAGTAGTTTCAAACCAATTACAAAATATTTACACTAATAATTCAATTACAATCAAACTATCCACTAATCATAACAAAATCCTACACTAATAGAAAACTAAGATTAATGCAATACAAACTCTTTGAATAAAACATTAATCTCAAAACTAATATAAGAATATTTGAACACATCCTGATACCAAGATATTTTAACATAGTTTCCTTCTACAGTAAATGCTTGTCTTTTAGTCTTCCATCTATACGCTCTGTTGGCAGATCTCAACTTTTCTTCCCAATTGCTGCAACTTTTCCCTACTTTATCTCTATCTTTCTTCGCATCAGAAGCTCTTCTTTCCCTTGTTGCTCTCTGTTTTCAAATAAATTGCATAAATGATCAACATATTCTGTATATATAGACATATACATATAATAGTTCATTGTCTATTACTTATACTTCTTCCTACATTCAGCCAAATTAAAAAGTTGATTTTCAGTTTAGAAAATAAACTAATAATTTTCAAATAAAATAATATTGATAATTATGTCATCTTAATCATACTTTAAAGTTTCTTTTATCTATTAATTTCAATTAAACTTATTCAACATTAACATATCAAAAAGAAAAATTACCTAAGTACTGCTACGGTTATTCTTTCTACTACCACTCTGTTTTTGATTGCCAGCTCTCATAATAAAGTCCTTCGTCCCCACCATTCTACTTCTCAGAAAATCTTTCAGAACGAATGGTGCCCAGCTGCGAGCTTTATCATCACTATTTTCATTAATTTTAACTTCAGTAAGTTGCATCACATTCTCTATAGAAACAATTTCTTCAAAACAGAGTTCATAGAAAATGTGCACCTCGAAGGAGAACACTATTGTTGTTGAGGTGGTGAACTGTGATGAGGTGAGGATGCTCGATCTTTCCTTTCCTGCTTAGGAAGTAAACTATGTGAATCCTCCTCATCAGTACCACATCTCCTCCCTTCCTTTCTTTGCTTGCTTGCTTCCATCTCGCTCTTCCCAAGAGTTTGTTTCTCAAATATCTTTTAATTTGCCTCCTAATGGACAACTCCAAGCTATCTATATTTCTATCCGTATAAATAGATGGAGAGAGAGGGAGAGAGAGAGAGAGAGAGAGAGAGAGAGAGAGAGAGAGAGAGAGAAGGGGGGATTGATTGACAAATTATTCTCAAGGGAGTTTGATATTTACTCTTCTCATGCGAGTAATTAGCAAGCTTTCTACCTTATTTTGAGCTGTTTATGGGAATCTTTTGCTAATTAATCATGTCAAATAATATGAATATATTGGAGAATTAATAGAGATCAATCTAGAGAGTGATAATTGTCATAAAAAGGAGATAATTATGTATAACCCTTGCAAAAAAATAGGAGATTGGGGTAACAACTAACAAAGGGTGGATGAAATTTATTTGCTTGCTAGTTGATTTAGTCTCAAGATGATTCCATTAAAATTTTGTGCTCGGGAACAATTTTAAATGTTTTAATAAGTTGATTGAAAACAATATTTACGGTGATTATGTCCGATAAATAATATTCTCATGTGATTAAATGAGCTCTTGATGCATGTTATTTGATGATACGTAGATCTATTTTAGTGGAATAAGGACTGATGTAAGGAACTTTCATGTAAAAAACATTAGAAGATAATTGTTAAGATGTGTGTGGAATTTTAGATTTAGGCTTCATTTGGGATGGCTTTTTTAATGCTTTTTAAAATTGTTTTCTAGTACAAAATTTTTAATTTTTGTAATAAAAAACTGTTTTAAGATGCAGTAAAAGCTGACCCAAACAAAGCCTTAATCTTCGTTTGGGATGGCTTTCTTACTACTTAAAGCATTTTTTTCTAGTAAAAAATTTTTTAATTTTTGTACTAAAAAACTGCTTCATGAAGAAATAAAAAATCCTCACATACGAAGCCTTAGTCTCCTATCAAATATTTAAAAAATTTATTAATGCAACAATCCTTGAGTTTCATTGAGTTGGTGCTTATCTAAAACAGAGTTTTAGAAAGAGATGTTTAGAAAATGAAGTTGAACAAAATGGAGTTTAGGAAAAGGCAAGAGGGGAATGGCGGTCAATTTTTCATCCAAAAAGGTGTTATTGGAACGTTATTTGAGGGAAGTGCCTCTACCGAACAGTAAAGATGAAATGAATTTACCGTTTAATTTTTAATGGGGAGAATGCACAAAAAATGTCCAATCAAATGATGCCTCAACAAGGCTTACACTATGTGGCATATTTTCCTTTCAATTTATCTTTTTATTGTATTTTAGAAATCGGGATTTCAATAAAATATATTTGAGAATTGTTACTTAATAAAGCTTACATTATCTATAAATTATAATATATTTGAGATATTTGAGATAAGAGTCAGAGGGCTTTAGCCATTTGACTAATATAAGAATCGCATAAGAATTAGTACGATGATGAGGACTAAAAGAGCCTAAACTTTTAAAATTAAATTTGGGACTATCCAAATTTCAATCTTGACAACCGTGAGTAATCTAAGGACACCAAAATCTACACAATCTTGAGTCCAAATGGGCTCGACCCTAGTGACTAAAGCATATTTGAAAGCTTCAAAGCATTAATTGAGTAATCAAATAATCTCCAAATATAGCCTACTTATAGTCAAATAAAGTGGCTTGACAATACGAATTCAACGAGCTCAAGATCACTCAATTCTGACATCATTAAGGCATTTAAATGCTTGGCGAAAGCTCCATGATCGAAGGAGTTATGATGGACCGTTTGATGAAGCACTTTGACTTTGTCCTGTGTTTTCAAATTTACAGAGTATTTCACTCCCAAAAATTTATAAATAGACATTCATTCTTCACATTTTCTTTTCAGGGGGGGACGGGGGAGGATCACCACAAGTTATCTCTATTGACAATCATCATCGCCTCCAATGACCGACATCATAAGTCACCACCATCTCCAGAATACTAACAACATTTGAACTTGTTGTTGGGTATATTTGTCCTCAAGTGGACATCTATTCCTATAATCTGTATAAAAAAAAATTAAATCATGTTATTGTAAAGAAATCCGCAACTACATAAGACGTTAGCACAGAGACATGAAAGGAAGAAGTAATCAAAGCACAAAACAGAGTATGGCATTGAAGAGATATTGAGCTCTGTCTTTCTTTCACAATACTATTCCCACTGCTATAGTGATCCATATATGTAATCCAGTTTGTTACAAAATCAATGGTTATAATTATCACACAGAGATGAAACAGCATATGAGATTAAGGTACACTGCCATGGCAGAATTAGTGGAGTAGGCACTTGACAATGCAGCCGACTTATCTATAAGCACACCAGCTTATCAGGTCTCCTTATCAGCCCCCCTTAAGTTAAGGATTGGTGATTGAATCATTAACTTGTCACGGCGAAGCTCAAACCGTGTAACAGATACCGGTTTGGTGAAAATATCAGCCGGCTGATCAACTATGTGAATATGATGAACGAAATTGAATTGCTACCGGATGCAATCACGTATGAAGTGAAAATTGATTTCTATGTGCTTGGTTCGTGCATGAAAAATGGGATTGTTAGCTAATGCCAAGGCTGAGATGTTGTTGCAATAAAGTTTGGTTGGACTGAGTAGAGGAACCTGAAATTCGAGCAATAACCGTCGGATCCAAATAACATCACAGGCAGCAGTGGAGATGGCTCGATACTCAGCTTCGGTTGAGGAATGAGCAACGGAGGTTTGCTTTTTAACTGTCCATGAAACCAGTGTGCTGTCGAGAAAGGCACAATATCCAGTGACGGAGCGTCGATCAGATTTATCCGATGCCCAATCGGAATAAGCATAAGCCGTGAGCTGTAAAGAATCACGAATGATAGGTAAACCAAGATGAAGAGTACCAAAATGTATCGAAGAACTCACTTGAGTAACTTAAAATGAACCATGAATGGATTATGCATATATTTGCAGAGGAAGTTCAACGCAAACAGCAAATCCGGTCTGGTTAATGTCAAATATTGCAGCGAACCAACAATTTGGCGGTAAAATTTCGGACGAGTGTATTACTCATCACCTGACTCAGCTGTTGGTAAGACCGTGGGCAGGGGAGCTAACACAGGTTTACATTTAGACATAGCAGCTTTTGAAAGTATTTCCTTGGCATAATGAGTATGGCTGAGGTGAAGGCCATATGTAGTATGAGTTGCCTGTAAACTGAGAAATTTGGGCTGGGAGCCCAAATTTCTCATGTGAAACTTGGAATACAGAGTTTGAAACAAATGTTTAATCTCGGTAGAGTTGTTTCCCGTTAGTAGTATGTCATCAACATACACAAGCAAGCACATTTGAATTGAATTGCGGTTGTATAGCAACAGTGAGGGGTCGGCTGTGCTTGTGGTAAAGCCATAAGTGAAAAGATAAGTTGAAAGTGTCTCAAACCACTGTCGAGGCGATTGCTTAAGACCATAGATGGCTTTCTTTAGAGAACAGACATGGTGTGGATATTGAGGATCCACAAATCTAGTTGGTTGCTTCATATACACTTGCTCATGCAATTTGCCATGTAAAAAGGCATTAGACACATCAAGCTGTAATAGGGCTCACTTGTTAGAAATGGCAACAGTAAGAAAGAGCCGAATTGTGGTAAATTTTGCCACTGGACTGAACGTCTCTTGGTAATCTAAGCCGTGCTCTTGCTTAAATCCCTAAGAAACAAGACGTGCCTTATACCTTGCAACCGAGCCATCCGCATTATATTTGGTTTTATATAACCACTTACAGCCTAATAAATTTAGCCCAGGCTCATACGGAACCAGCTGCCAGGTGCCTTGATTCTGTAATGCTTCAAATTCTCTGCTCATTGCTTGTTGCCAGGCTAGATACTTAGCTGCTTGTGTAAAACTAGTTGGTGTAGAAGGAATGACTTGATGATCAAGGTCGAACACCTGTTTTGGTTTAAGATTGTCCGTTTTAGCTCTAGTAAGCATAGGATGTGTAGATGGAAGATCCTTCGTGGGATCAACAGTAGAGGAGCTGATAGGTGAGGGAGAAGGTTCAATGATAGGAGCATCAGCCGGGGGTGTTATAGTTACGGGAGGCTGAGTGTTTGAAGGTGGTGAAGTTGAATTTGGCAGCGCCGGCTGAAGGGAGTATGCAGGAATTAGAGTGGCTGGAGATAGGAATGCTGTAGTGGTTGTTTGAGTACTGGGAGATTGGATGGGCATGAAGGGAAATACAGATTCATGAAATGTAACATGCCGAGAAACATACATTTTTGATGTTTTGAAATCAAAACAGCGATAGCCTTTTGAGTTTGGAACATAACCAAGAAAAATACAAGGCTGAGATCGAGGGGAGAATTTGTGAGATAACTGAGTGGCAAACCACGGGTAAACCAGGCAACCAAAGGTACGTAAGTGAGCATACGAGGGGGTCAGTTATACAGATATTCGTAAGGAGATTTATGTTGGTTAGGTGAGGAAGGTAACCGATTGATCAGGTACACAGCCATAAGAAGAGCATCGGTCCAAAATTTTCCTGGTAAGTGAGCATCAAATAGCATTGCTCTCATTATTTCAACAATATGACGATGCTATCTTTCAGACACGCCATTTTGCTGAGGTGTGTAAGGGAAAGACATTTGATGTATAATGCCAAAGTAATGTAAGTGAGTTTGAAAAATTGAGTTCATATATTCTCTGCCCCGATCAGAACGGAGAATTTTAATTTTAGTTTGAAATTGGAGTTCGACCATTTGTTTAAAGAGGAGAAACATAGAACAAACTTCAGATTTAGTATGAAGAGGGAAAACCCAAGAATAACGACTAAAGTCATCAACAAATAACACATAATAATGGTAAGATTTCATTGAAACGATTGGGGTAGGGCCCCATACATCACTGTGAATAAGTTCTAAACACTTAGTAGATCTAGTAGAAGACAAAGAAAATGATAGACGGCTAGTTTTGGCGTGAGCACAGGTAGTACAATGAAACGAACTGTTGGCAGCAAGACTTGAAGGGAAAATTGCGGAGAGGGAATCTTTGAGTCATTGGTGACGGATGGCCTAGACGTTGATGCCAAACAGAGATACCGGGAGGAGCAGCTGTAGTATAAAGACAATATGTTGGAGAAGAAGCAAATGCTTGGGGATTAATTGGGAAGAGTCCAATAAGATTGGGACCGTGGAGAAGAGTTTAGTTTCTCTTGGAATCCTTTATAAGAAAACTATTAGAATTAAGTAAGAGATAACAAGGATTATCGGTGGTTAGTTTGTGAACAGAGATAAGATTATGAGACAGCTGAGGAACGTGAAGGATTTTAGACAATCAGAGCTTACACAGGGGTGTGGGCAGCAAACCTTGACCTGTGTGAGTTATTTGTAGATGATGTCCATTTCCAACTTGAACATTGGAATTTCCAGTATATGGTTGCATATTTTGAATCTGAGAAGCAATCGAAGTTAGATGCTCAGTAGCTCAAGAATCTAAGAACCATTCGGCTGGCTGTGAGTTATCAGTGGTAAAGTAGGCTTGAGGCTTGGTGTTGAAGTTGGTATCATGACGATTCCAACAATTGACGGCTGAGTGCCCTGGCTTCCCACAATTTGACATTCTAAAGTTGGGCGCATCCGGCGTCCACCATGGTTAGCAGCTTGATTACCATCATTGATCGGTGGTCTACCAGATGAGCCGCAACTGGATGTAGGATGAGCGGTAAACGTTCCACGGCCTCGTCCACGTGTAGATGATCGTCCACGGTATGAACCTCTAGTAGCAGCTAGAGCAAGATTTGGATCTCATGATGACAGATTATTTGAGTTATGACTCAAATCTGCATTTAAGTGAAGTTCTTCACTGCATAGCATGGAGTAGAAGTCATCTATAGAGATAGCATTTTGCTATGTTCGGATTGAAGTTTTGATTGACTGGTACGTTATCGGTAGTCCATTCAGGGTGTAGTGTATGATATCTTCTACTTCGATGGTAGATCCAGCAGCAGCAATTTCATCAACCTTATTTTTTATCTCAAACAGGTACTGGATCATCGTCTTATCACCCAGTTGCAGTTGGTGTAATTCACCTTTGAGTTGAAGGAGACAGGATCGATTGGACTACTGTAGTCCCCGTTCAATGGTTAACCAGATTTCATGAGATGAGCTGAGGTTGAGAACATACGACAAGAGAGACGCGGATACCATGGAGTAGATTGTTGATGCTAAATGCTGATCAATCAGCATCCAAGTAGAGTAGGCAGGGTTGGTTTTGCTGTTTCCATTTGAGTCGGTGATCTATTTCACCGACGGCACAATAGTGTCGTTCAGATACCCATCAAAATTGTTCGTTGTGAACAATTTTAACAGTTGAGATTTACATATCAGATGGTTCTTAGTTGTGAGTTGGACAGTAACAATAGACTTCACATTTGCCATAAAGAACTTCAGCTGTTGCGGGATAATAACTTCACTGGAGCCTGAGTTTGAACCGGACTCCTCCACCAGCGTTGTGGAAGAAGACGCTGCCATGGAAGCGAACACAGGAGTTGTCGCCTACAGCTCTGATACCATGTAAAGAAATCTGCAACTACATAAGACGTTAGCACATAGACATGAAAGGAAGAAGTAATCAAAGCACAAAATAGAGTATGGCATTGAAGAGCTCGTGAGCTCTATCTTTCTTTCACAAAACTATTCCCACTGCTACAGTGATCCATATATGTAACCCAGTTTGTTACAAAAGCAATGGTTATGATTATCACACAGAGATCAAACGGCATATGAGATAAAGGTACATTGCCATGGTAGAATTAGTAGAGTAGGCACTTGACAATGCAGCCGACTTATCTATAAGCACACCAGCTTATCAGATCTCGTTATCCGTTATTGGATATATATTGCCCCTCTCTGCGGAGACTTGATCTTTTTACTTTTCCTCTTATTTACATAAAAGAAAAGAGAATTTTCGTATCATTTGTTACATATTGAATTTTATATTTAGGCCATACCCTTTGTTTTTTTCATTTTTAGACTTTTCATATACAAAATTTTCTATTCCTAATACTTTCAGCTGTGTTGAACTTTTGTACGCTACTAAGATAAAAGCATAGTTATCTATTCGAGCATGTAAAAGTATAATAGGTGAAATCTTTCAAATTTTTTTTAGAATATACATTAACTATTTTATTTAAAATCTTGATATTTATATATTTACTTGTATAGTTGTCTTGTTATTTTTCTCAACCCTACTCCTACACACCAAGTTTATGAAACAACCCGGTGATCCACAACTCCACACCACTATCGCTCTTTGATCTTGGCAGGAACCGTAACCCTAACTCCTCGAAGATTTATAGATCAACATTATTTGAACCACCAATGATGAACGTGGTCAGCGCCCGAGGTACCTCGCCAGGGCTCTCCGCGACTGTACAACAGGTTGTCAAGGTGATCGGCAACCTATGTTTCTCCATCATTGTCATCTCCATCCTCATTTTCTCTGTCATAGCCGCCACCTACTAACCCCCCGACCCTTGGTTCCAAACCTCCAAGGCCATCACTAAATCCCTCTATGCCACTCTTCCCAACTCAACCATCGCAATCGACGACTCTCTTCTGCCCACCGACGAAGATCTCGTTTCCTCCCCCCTTCTATCGTGAATGCCAGTGCAGCTCTCCTTGACAACCACTCTTTCCCAAGCTCCTTGGTCTGTACCACCGTGCTGGCCACGATCCAGTGCTTCAACTCCAAGATCTTAAAAAAATTCGTTATCTTCATTTTGTACGACACCCCTGTCATCGAATCCAATCCCGATGAATGTGATGTCGCCTAGCACTTCCACAACCATTTGGAGAAGTCCCGACGACGCTACCACGACTCTGCCGTCCGCCGTCCCCATCCCCCTACCTACCCACCGATAGTCCAAATCCTATATCTGGACAACAACGACCGACATCACCACAAGTTATCTCTATCGACAATCATCATCGCCCCCAACGACCGACATCAGAAGTCACCACCATCTCCAGAATACTGACAAGATTTGAACTTGTTTTTGGGTATATTTATCCTCAAGTGGACATCTATTCGTATAATCTGTATCAAAAAAAAATAAATCCTGTTAAAGGATATATATTGCCCCTCTCTGTGGACACTTGATCTTTTTACTTTTCCTATTACTTACATAAAAGAAAAGAGAATTTTCGTATCATTTGTTACATATTGAATTTTATATTTAGGCCATACCCTTTGTTTTTTCACTTTTAGATTTTTCATATAAAAATTTTTCTATTCCTAATACTTTCAACTATGTTGAACTTTTTTATGCTACTAAGATAAAAACATAGTTATCTTTCGAGCATGTAAAAGTATAATAGGTCAAATCTTTCAATTTTTTTTAGAATATACATTAACTATTTTATTTAAAATCTTGATATTTATATATTTACTTGTCTAGTTGTCTTGTTATTTTTCTCAACCCTACCCCTACACACCAAGTTCATGAAACAACCCGGTGATCCACAACTCCACACCACTATCCATCTTTGACCTTGGCGGGAACCCTAACCCTAACTCCTCAAGGATTTATAGATCAACATTATTTGCACCACCATAAATGAAGGTGGTCAGCGCCCGAGGCACTTCGCCAGGGCTCCCAACGACTGTACAATAGGTTATCAAGGTCATCGGCAACCTATGTTTCTCCATCATTGTCATCTCCGTCCTCATTTTCTTTGTTATGGCCGCCACCTACTAACCCCCCGAGCCATGGTTCCAAACCTCCAAGGCCATCACCAAATCCCTCTATGCCACTCTTCCCAACTCCACCTTGGCAATCGACGACTCTCTTCTTCCCACCGACAAAGATCACTTCGCCTCCCCCCTTCTATCATGAACGCTGATGCAACTCTCCTTGACAACAACTCCTTCCCAAGCTCCTTGGTCTGTGATCCAAACACCTCGCTCAAATATTCCAACCCCACCATCCTGGCCGAAATTCAGTGCTTCAACTACAAGATCTTCAACAAATCCATTATCTTCATTTTGTACGACACCCCCGTCAATGAATCCAATCTCGATGAATGTGACGCCACCTAGCACTTCCACAACCATTTGGAGAAGTCCTGGCGACGCTATCGCGACTCCTCCGCGTCTTCCTTGGTTCGGCCAAGAATTGCACCTTGGAGGTCATTCACATCGATAAGTTCTGCAACCTCGACCATTGCCGCCCGCCATCCCCATCTCCCCACCTACCCACCGGCAGTCCAAATCCTGGATCTGGACAACAACAACATGATCCCCGCCGTTGGATCCGGGACAGTACCTCTACTACACCCTTAGAGATGATTACTTCAAGAGTATGAATCATTATTTATGGAGCTTCCTCTGCGGCCTTAGAGATGCCAAATTCCTCAACCAGACTTTCATCATGGACCTCAGCGTATGCCTTGCCGAGACCTATACTTCTACAGAAGAGAATGAAGATGGTAAGGATTTCAAGTTTTACTTTGATTTCAATCATCTAAAGGAATCAGCTTTGATTGTTGAGGAGGGCGATTTCCTTCGGGACTAAAGGAAATGGGATCACTCCTCTGGTAAAGTCCAGAAGAACAATGGCCCGATTAGTGTTAAAAAAGCGCGTCATTTATATAATCGTAATGCCACACTTCAAAATTTGAAATCAGAGTCCAAAGACAAATGAAATAAGAGGAGAACATGCAGGGAAATTCTATCTTGGCCCCCCTGCGAGCCATTGAAATTTTATTTATAGTAGTTTCAAACCAATTACAATGTAGTTACACTAATTATTCACATACAAACAAACTATCCACTAATCATAAAAATTGCCTAAACTACAATATAAAACATCGATTAATGCAATACAAACTCTTCGAATATAACATTAATCTCAAAACAAATATAAGAATATCCAAACTCATCCTGATACCAAGATATTTTAACATTGTTTCCTTCTACTGTACTTGCTTAAATTAAGGCTTCGTTTGGGACGGCTTTTTTACTATTTTTTAAAATAGCTTTTTCATACAAATATTTTAATTTTTGTACCAAAACACTGCTTTTAAAAGCATTAAAAAAATCATCCCAAACAAAACCTTAAATTACTCTTCTTTTAGTCTTCCAGCAGGCCGATCCTTAATTTCTTCCCAACTGCTGCTACTTTTCCCTTCCGTTGCCATTTAAAATTGATCTTTTATCACCTCAGGAGCTCTTCTTTCCCTTGTTGATCTCTGTTTTCAAATAACTTTCAAAGATGGTCAACATATTCCTTATAGATATATACATATAATAGTTCATTGTCTGTTACTTATACTTCTTCCTACATTCAGCCAAATTAAAAAGTTGATTTTCAAATTCGAAAATAAACTTAACTATCAAATAAAATAATATAATTTATTAATTATTCATCAATTCTTGATAATTTTGTCATCTTAATCATACTTTAAAGTTTCTTTTCTCTATTAATTTCAATCAAACTTTTTCAACATTAACATATCAAATAGAAAATTTACCTAGGTACCGCTATTGTAACTCTTTCTACTACCACTCAGAATATGATTGTATATAGATCTCATAATAAAGTCCTTCATCCCCACCGTTCTACAGCTCTGAAAATCTTTCAGAACAAATGGTGCCTAGCTGCGTGCTTTATCATCACTACTTTCCTTACTCTTTAACTTCAGTACGTTGCCTCCCATTCTCCATAGGAACAATTTCTTCACAGCAGAGTTCATAGAAAATGTGCAACTCGAAGTTGAACACCTTTGTTGTTGAGGTGATGAATTGTGATGAGGTGAGGCTGCTCGATCTTCCCTTTCCTTCTTAGGAAGTAAACTATGTGAAGCCTCCTCATCAGTACCTCATCTCCTCCCTTCCTTTCTCTGTTTAATCTTGCTCTTCACAAGACTTTGTTTCTCAAATCTCTTTTAATTTCCCTCCTAATGGACAACTCCAAGCTATCTATATTTCTATCCATATAAATCGATGGAGAGAGAGAGAGAGAGAGAGAGAGAGAGAGAGAGAGAGGGGGGGATTGAGATTTAGTCTCAAGATGATTCCATTAAAATTTTTGTGCTCGGAAAAGATTTTAAGTGTTTTAATTAGTTTATAGAAATTAATATTTAGGGTGATTATCTCCTATAATTAATATTCTCATGTGATTAAGCGAGCTCTTGATGCATGTTATTTGATGATACTTCGATCTATTTGAGTGGAATAAGGACCAATGTAAGGAACTCTCATGTAAAAAACATTAGAAGATAATTGTTAAGATGTGTGCGGAATTTTAGATTTAGGCTTAGTTTGGGATGGCTTTTTTAATGCTTTTTAAAACTGTTTTCTAGTATAAATATTTTAATTTTTGTAATAAAAAATTGTTTTAACATACAATAAAAAAGCCGTCCCAAACCAAGCCTTAAGCATCATTTGGGACGGCTTTCTTATTACCTAAATCAGCTTTCTAGTACAAAAATTTTATTTTTGTACTAAAAAACTGCTTCATTAAGCAATAAAAAAGTCCTCACAAACGAAGCCTTAGTCTCCCATCAAATAATTGAAATACTAAGTTGTTGAAATTAAAAAATAAATTTATTTTTTCTATTAAAAATAGATTTAATAATTAAGTGATACTATCGTTATGCATCCAACCTAATTTTTATCTCCCTTATTCAATCCCAAACCATTATAATTGGTTAAATAATCATTATTCACATCGGGTGATTAAGCTTACATCTAATATTCAACTTTTATATTTGATATCACACTAATAAAATAAAAACATTTGAATAATAATAAATGTAATTTTTTTGGTAAATTAATATTTTATAGGACATGCACCTTAAAATTTTGGATATCTTTTATAGATTAAAGTTTCATTTGAGATGGCTTTCTTATTGCTTCATAAAATAGTTTTTTAGTACAAAATATTTTATTTTTTTACTAGAAATTTGTTTTAAGAAGTACTAAGAAAGTTGTCCCAATATTTTGTTTAGGACACCTTTCTTACTATTTTGTAAAGTTTCTATAGAGAAAATAACTTCTTAAAGCTATTGTAGAAAGCAACTTCCTAGTACACATTTTTTTTGAAAGCAACGAATAATCAATGGCCAAATAAAATATGTGATTGAAGTATGATAACCAAAGGAGTAAGAAAGTTTTTCCAAACGAAGTCTAAGTGTTGTTCACCAAATAATTCAAATATGATCTTATTAACTATGTTCATCGATATAGATTAAACATAAAATTAATTCCTAACTAGTAAAGAACATAATTATTTTAAAAGAAGAATAGATCCCTAATAGTTTGCATAAAATTATATGAAAATTGATTCTCAAACTACTCTAATTGCACTCAATATGGCTTACACTATATGGCATATTTTCCTTTTAATTTATCTTTTTATTGCATTTTAGAAATCGGCATTTCAATAAAACATATTTGAGAATTGTTACTCAATAAAGCTTACACTCTATGAAAATTATAATATATTTGAGATATTTGAGATAAGAGTTAGAAGGCCTTAACATTTGAATAATGGCTAGGGGTAATGTCACCGATGAATGCTTGAAATTTAAATAATTATAAGAATCATAGTATGTGCATACTCACATGCCTTCCTTCCATTCCCATCATACAATATAAGAATGTTGAAGCTTAAATTAACTATAAAAAAAATTCGTCAGCCTATAACTTCACAGCTCTACAAGTATATATAGATCAAAATTAATCGAATCATATTTGAACAAATTCAAGTATTGCTCAAACATGATCGAATAATGATCAAAATATGATCAAATATGCTCTATATATAATTGAAATATATTTCAAAATATGATTTAAACATAATGATCGAACGACGTTCAAAACTTATTTGAATAAAGTTTGAATAACATGGTATTTGAGAGCTTGAACTATACTTGATCATGATTCAAATAAGATTCATACATAGTTCTTGAGATGAATGATAAGGAGGAATACAAATTGAGATTTGACGATGGAGATGGGATAAAAAAGTCGATAAAGTTCAATGAGAAAAACAAATGGGATGAACCACAAGTATAATCACAAGAAATGCAAAAATGAATATCTAGTATAATGATTTTTTTAAGAAAAGAAACACTTTTATTCAATAAAAAGAGAAAATACAATGAAGACCAATATAGAAGATCAAAAAATTACAAAGCTAAAATCAACCAATCAACCAGTCTCAGGAAATAGTATGGGCTTCCATCCAACCATCCGGAAGTAGGGGTGTCAATATTTGACACGACGCGAAAACCCGACCCGGACCCGACCCGGAAAATCCGGGTTGAACCCGACCCGATTTCAAAACGGGTCGGGTTCGGGTTGACCCGGCGGGTTGCCGGGTCAA
>NW_021319178.1:12749635-12761629 GCF_001605985.2 Dendrobium catenatum | reverse complement strand
TGAGAGAGAGAGAGAGAGAGAGAGAGAGAGAGAGAGAGAGAGAAAAGGGGGGATTGATTGACTAATTATTCTCAAGGGAGTTTGATATTTACTCTTCTCATGCGAGTAATTAGCAAGCTTTCTACCTTATCTTGAGTTGTTTATGGGATTCTTTTGCTAAATAATCATGTCAAATAATATGAATATATTGGAGAATTAATAGAGATCAATCTAGGGAGTGATAATTGTCATAAAAAGGAGATAATTATGTATAACCCTTGCAAGAAAATAGGAGATTGGGGTAACAGCTAACAAAGGGTGGATGAAATTTATTTGTTTGCTAGTTGATTTAGTCTCAAGATGATTCCATTAAAATTTTGTGCTCGAGAACAATTTTAAATGTTTTAATAAGTTGATTGAAAACAATATTTAGGGAGATTATCTCCTATAAATAATATTCTCATGTGATTAAACGAGCTCTTGATGCATATTATTTGATGATACGTAGATCTATTTTAGTGGAATAAGGACTTATGTAAGGAACTTTCATGTAAAAAAACATTAGAAGATAATTGTTAAGATATGTGTGGAATTTTAGATTTAGGCTTCGTTTGGGACGGCTTTTTTAATGCTTTTTAAAATTGTTTTCTAGTACATAATTTTTAATTTTTGTAATAAAAAGCTGTTTTAAGATGCATAAAAAAGCCGTCCCAAACAAAGCCTTAAGCTTCATTTGGGACGGCTTTCTTACTACTTAAAGCATTTTTCTAGTACAAAATTTTTTAATTTTTGTACTAAAAAACTGCTTCATGAAGAAATTAAAAAGTCCTCACATACGAAGCCTTAGTTTCCTATCAAATAATTAAAAAATATATTAATGCAACAATGCTAAGTTGTTAAAATTAAAAAACAAATTTAATTTTTTATTTTAAAAATGGATTTAATAATTAAGTGATACTATCATTATGTATCCAACCAAATTTTGATCTCCCTTATTCATTCCCTAACCATTATAATGGTTGAATAATCATTATTTACATCGGTTGATTAAGATTACATCAAATATATATCTTTTATATTTGATACCACATTAATAAAATAAAAACATTTGAATAATAATAAATGTTTTTTTTTTTTTGGTAAATTAATATTTCATGGGGCATGCACCTTAAAATTTTGGATATCTTTTATAGATTAAGGCCCGTTTGCAACGGCTTTCTCATTGCTTCTTAAAGCAGCTTTATATATAGTACAAAATTTTTAATTTTTGTACTAGAAAGTTGTTTTAAGAAGTAGAAAGAAAGCTGCCTCAATGCTTCATATAGGACAGCTTTCTTACTATTTCGTAAAGTTACTATAAAGAAAGTAACTTCTTAAACCTGTTGTAGAAAACATCTTCCTAAAACAAATTTTTTTTAAGCAGCGACAAATAAAATATGTGATTGTAGTGTGAAAAGCAAAGGAATAAGAAAGTTTTCCCAAACAAAGTCTAAGTGATGTTCACCAAATCATGGGAATTTGATCGATAAGATTAAACATAAAATTAATTCCTAACTAGTAAGGAATATAATTATTTTAATAGAAGATTAGATCCCTAACAGTTTGCATAAAAATTTTATGAAAATTGATTCTCAAACTACTCTAATCGACACTCAATAAGGCTTACACTATATGGAATATTTTCCTTTCAATTTATCTTTTTATTGCATTTTAGAAATCGGCATTTCAATAAAATATATTTGAGAATTGTTACTTAATAAAGCTTACACTATATGAAAATTATAATATATTTGTGATATTTGAGATAAGAGTCAGAAGGCCTTAGCCATTTGAATAATGGCTAGGGGTAATGTCACCGATGAATGCTTGAAATTTAAATAATTATTAGAATCATAGTAATCGGCATCGTGTATGTGCATACTCACATGCCTTCAATTCCTTCCATTCCCATCATACAATATAAGAATGTTGATGCTTGAATTAATTATAAAAAAAATTCATCAGCCTATAACTTCACAGCTCTACAAGTATATATAGATCAAAATTAATCGAATCATATTTGAACAAATTCAAGTATTGCTCAAACATTATTGAATAATGATAAAAATATGATCAAATATGCTCAATATATAATTGAAATATATTTGAAAATTTGATCTAAACATAAGCATCGAACGACGTTCAAAACTTTTTTGAATTAAGTTTGAATAACATAATATTTGAGAGCTTGAACTATATTTGATCATGATTTGAATAAGATCCATACATAGTTCTTGCGATGAATGACAAGGAGGAATACAAATTGAGATTGGACTATGGAGATGGGATAAAAAAGACGGTAAAGTTCAATGAGAAAAACAACTGGGATGAACCAAAAGTATAATCACAAGAAATGCAAAAATGAATAACTAGTATAATGATTTTTTTAAGAAAAGAAACACTTTTATTCAATAAAAAATGAAAATACAATGAAGACCAATATAGAAGATCAAAAAATTACAAAGCTAAAATCAACCAATCAGCCAGTCTCAGGAAATAGTATGGGCTTCCATCCAACCATCTAGAAGTCAGGTATGGACCATCCATTGGTAGCGCCAATTGGAATGATTACAATAGGAAATAAGACTGCAATACGTTAATCTCTCATTGAATATATTAATAGAAACCTAATTAAAAATAACTTTGAAGCAAAGGTGTTGATGCAGCTAATATACGATTGGATAATTCTTCTAAATGAATATAGAACTTTTGGACTTGTAATGTTTGGTATAAATTTGGTACATCTTCTTGCAAATCTTGATACAACGATAGTCCAAAACATTGGATAACACTTCTTTTGAAGCCATTTCAAAAACTTAATGCATCCATTGAGACCAACCCAATCAATCCATTGAATAACACTTCTTTCGAAGTCATTTCAGAAACTTAATGCATCCAATGAAACCAACCCAATAAAAAATGCTTCATTGTTTCTCAAATAAATGACAGAATGAAAAAAAATGATTAGATTTGCATTATCTCCACAAACAAGTGGCATATCTATCTCCACTACATGGCATTTCGAATATATTTTGTTTATTTTGGATTACAATCAAAATATTTAACTAAGGCTTCATTTGGGATAGCTTTTGACCACATTTTTTCCTGCTTTTAAAAAGTGTACTAAAAAAATAGGTTTACAAAGCAACAAAAAAGCCATCCCAAATGAAGCCTAAGAAAGGTATACCATCCTCACCACTGTTGTCTTGAATGAGGTGTTTGTTCGAGCTTTTCAAGATCACGGGCAATCTTTGGGAGATTTCATTTAATGGCAGCATGATTGATACCACCAACTTTTTAAGGTCTATTTGGTACAGGTGTAGAATTTTATAAAAATGGTTATAAAAAGTAGTGGCTAAATAGAAACTATAGTAATGATCTAAAAAACAAATTAGTAAAAATAACCATCCCAAACCAAGCCTGGGATATCTTTCTTCCTAGTTTCCAAAATAGTTTTTTAGTACAAAAATTTATTGAACTCAAAATTATAGTACAAAAAACTATTTTAGAAAGAAAGGAAGTTGTCCCAAATGAAGCCTTGATTTGTTGATTCTCCCCATTTGTTCTTCTTTGGATTTGGAAATGGTTCGAGCCTTATCTATCATTGATAGTTTCCTGAAACAGAGTAGTGATTCTTTGAGGAGTTGGTCATTAATTGTCAATCACTTGGATTTGTGATTTGCAAATGCCACACTCCAAAATTTGACATCAGAGTCCAAGAACAAAAGAAATAAGAGGAGAACTTGCAGGGAAATTCTATCTTTGCCCCACTGCGAGCCATTGAAGTTTTATTTGTAGTAGTTTCAAACCAATTAAACTGTAGTTACACTAATTGTTCAATTACAAGCAATCTACCCACTAATAATAACAATAGCCTACACTACTATAGCAAACTTAGATTAAAATATCATTATACAAATTGAATCAGGAAGGGTTTAAATACTGTTAAACTTATCTTGAAATTAGGGCAATGTAAGTTATTCAAATATAACTCATCCTGATATAATTTGTATTAAGATATTCTAACAAAGTTTTCTTCTACAGCAATTGCTAAATGAAAATTGCTTGTCTTTTAGTCATCCAACAACTACTACTATTCCTCCACTATTGCCCTTTAATATTGATCTTTCATCACCTCAAACAGAAAAATTACCTAGGTACTACTGTTGCTATTCCTTCTACTACCACTCTTATTATGATTGCTTACAGCTCTCATGATAGTGTCCTTCGTCCCCACCGTTCTACAGCTCAGAAAATCTCTCACAACAAATGGTGACCAACTGTGAGATTTATTATCACAACTTTCCTTACTTTTAACTGCAGTAACCTGCTTCCCATTCTCCTTGGGAACAATTTCTTCACTGTAGACTTTCTTTACTCTCTTCATCTCCTCTTTCCAAGAATCTATCTGGAAAATCGTAGTTTTTCTTTGGGCTTCTTCCGAGCTTGAATTCGATGTTTCTGTTGACAACTATTCCTCTAATTCTGTAGTAGGCTTTGAAGAAGTAGTTTTTTCTCTCCGCAATGTTTCACGTGGCGTTCTTAAAGTCGCAGAAGTAGCGTGGACTTTTCTTCCTCCTTTAACTTCTCAAAGATTTTGATGGGAGAGAGGTAGATCCCTTTAATACATACTCACAATAGGAGCTAGGGATGATGAGGTCATCATCTGTGAGGTCCTGCCAGATATAGAAGGTTTTGTACTTCCTGTAATAGCAGTATTATCTATGAAATATGCATTCCTTTGAAATATAATGTCATATATAATAATTAGATTTGCCAATTTAATATTGTATTAAATCTCTATTAAGTAAGCATATATCTGTTAGTAATATAGTATTAACTTCCAAATATCAATGAACTAAATTACCTATCTTTTAATATCATTGATGAAAGTGGAATCTGAACATGTCATTAATTCAAATAATATTTTATCTATTTCTTAATACAATGTTACATTATAGTGGAAGACATCGAACTAAGGCTTTTTTTGGGATAGCTTTTTTGTTGCTTCTTAAAGCAGCTTTTAAGTAAAAGATTTTTTTTTGTTTTAAAAAAACTGCTTTAAGAAGAAAAAAAAGTCATCCCAAACGAAGCATTAAGATGCTAAGCGATTAATGAGCAAACCTCTAGTATGACTAAGTAAAGGATTTCGACATTTCTTTTCCCCTAAGCTCAGATAGCCATCTCTTAAAATCTAATCATGTTATTAATTTCATAAAAACAAAGTAAGAAATTTATTGAACAAAACCACGGGCTTGGTAAATATTGAATGAATCCACTAGTATTTGCAGTTGATTACAAATAAGGCCCTTCCTTGGGAGAAGGCCTTGGCTTGATGGTATAAATGTACATTATATATAGCACATTACATGGTGGGAGTTAAAATATAGACATGTTTGTTTGGTCGGCATGACCATAGTCGATAGGATAAACGTCAGAAAGGTTGTTATCTCGTGATGGAGGTCGGAAGGACCATAGTAGGTGATTGATGTCTTAAGGATCATAGTCGACAGGAGACAGGGGTCAAAAAGACCGTTGTCTAGTGATGTAGGTCAGAAGGATCATAGTCGGTAGGAGAGAAAGGTCTGAAAGACAATAGTTGGTAGAAGATCGGGGTCAGAATGACCGTTATCTGGTGATGGAGGTCGGAATGACCATAGTAGGCGATGGAGGTCAAAATGACCGTTGTCAGTAGAGAGATAGGGGTCCAAAAGATTGTAGTTGGCAGGAGACTAAGATTATAAAGACTATTTTATGGCGATGTAGGTCGGAAAGACCATAGTCGGCAGGAGATAGAGGTCTGAAAGACCATAGTTGGTAGGAGACCAGGGTCAGAAAGATCGTTGTTTGGTGATGGAGGTCAGAAACACCATAGTAGGCAACGGAGGTCAGAAGGACCGTAGTCGGCAGAAGATAGGGGTCAGAAAGATCATTGTCTGGCGATGTAGGTCGGAAGGATCATATTAGGCGACGGAGATAAGAAGGACCGTAGACGGTAAGAGACAGGGGTCCAAAAGACCATTGTAGTAGGGCGGTACTCTAGTAGATCTCTGGGCATCAAGTGGTGGCCTAATATAAGTTTGGGCCTCAGGTGATGGTCCGGCAGAAGTCCAGGCCTTAGATGGTGGTTCAGTAAAAGTTCGGGGATCAGGTGGTGGTTCGGTGAAAGTCCGTGCCTCAGGTGGTGGTCCGACGGAGGTTCGAGCCTCAGGTGGTTGTTTGGCAGAAGTCTAGGCCTCAAGTGGTGGTCCGAAAAAAGTTTGGGGCCTTAAGTGGTGGTCTAGTGGAGCAACGACTTCAGGCGGTGGTCCAGAGGAGCTTAGGGCCTCAAGTGGTGGTCTAGTAGAGCTCATGGCCTAAAGTGGTGGTCCGGCGGAGCTCAGGGTCTCAAGTGGTGGTCTGGCGGAGCAACGACATTAGGCGGTGGTCCAGTGAAGATGAGGGCCTCCAGTGGTGGTCTAGCATAGGTGAAGGCCTCAAGTGGTAGTCTGACGAAGCAACGACGTTAGACGGTGGTCCGACGGAGGTGAGGGCCTCCAGTGGTGGTCCATCGAAGCTGAGGGCCTCAAGTGGTGGTCCGGCGGAGAAACGATGTCAGGTGGTGGTCCAGTGGAGGTGAGGTCCTCAAGTGGTGGTCTGGTGGAGCAACAACGTCAGACGTTTGTCCGGTAGAGGTGAGGACCTCCAGTGGTGGTCCGGCGGAGGTGAGGGCCTCCAATGGTGGACGAGGAGGACCTTCTTCCTTCTCTTCTCTTCTTCTCTTCTTCTCTTCTTACTTAGATCCCCTTTCAAGAGAAATGAGGGGCCTATTTATAGATTTCTTGAGTTGCATGGCCTGTAAATAGGTGAGAGATCAAGGGTAAATGGGGAGTGGTTGGATGGACGGCCGATGTTGAATCCCTTGATTATGGACCATTTGATGGACATTTGAATGTTTTAGTGAAATCAGAATTCAGTGATCTTGGGCTTGTTGGATTCGTCTTGTCGAGCCGCTTGATTTGATTATATGCACGTCATGTTTGAAAACAGTTTGGTAATCCAAATTATGGTTCAAACCCTCCAACAACGCTTCAGACCCTTGATTTGGACTCATTTGGTCTCGGATTTAGTCGAATTTGGTGTCGTTCGGTTCGTATTTCCGAGACGTTCAGTTTGATTGTATGTTTACTGAAATCAGAGTTCGGATGGTCCCAATTTTAATTTTGGAAGTTTCCAACTTGATTTTGCATCGAGATTCGTGCCCGATCAAGATAGTTTTTCTATGACACGTGTGTGTGTGTGTGTGTGTGTGTGTATGCTTCAAATAAAATGTATTTATTTTCATCTATCCCAAATATTAAATCATATTTGATATCATAATATATAAGCTCTAACACAAAATCTAGTAGAAAATATAATATAAAATTTTTTAAGGCTGAATTTTTTCTTATACAAACCAAATATGCAATATAAATTTTGATGTAACCATTCGTTATAATAAATTAAATTTTTATGAGAAATTATACATTGATATTAAGATAATCATTTTTATCATACCTTAATAACTACCGGGGCTTTTTCTTCCATGAATTAGAAATTTTTATTTCTTAACTGTAAATCAATTAATCCCCATAATTCCTGCAATGTATATTTCTAGAGTGGTTTCATAATACTTTGTAAAAAATTTTGAATATCAGATCTCATTCCGAAAATTAATAAAAAATATCATTGGTTAACAATTCAAAGGAATAGCTTACCGAGAGTAAGATTGGAATGGCAGGATAGAAAAAGGTTCAAAATGGATATTATAAAGAACATCAAAATACATACTCCGAAATGTGAATACAATGTTTATTAAACCTTGCACAACTACTGAAGTTGCCAAATCCGAACTAAAAAATAAATAAATAGACAAGGAAAAAAGCACTAAAGATTACAAAGACAAAAGCTTTAATTTGGAAAAAAATTAAAAGCATGTGCAACCCTAGTCATTATGCTTCCTCTTCTTCTATTTCTTGCTTCCAACCATCTCAGTCAACTGGGATTCCTTGTATTCAGGCTCAAAACGATATTCTTGCTTCTCATTCGCGCACATCCTGACTTCCTTTCCGACAGGAGAAGAATGCGCTCATAACAATCTTCTTTCTTCTCATTTGCTCCAGTCCAGAGTTCGTTCATGCAAGGCTGAAGAAAAATGAAGGAGAAGAAGCTCCTTTAATGACTATTTCAAAACTTCCCTTCACGCAAAGCCGAAGAACAACAAAAAAGCAAAGCTCGAACTCTCCCATCGTGGCTTCCGATCTTTCAGAACTCCTTTTAGTGACTTTCAGAACTCCCATGAAGCTAGCTCACCCATCGTCGCTTCCGATCCGACAGTAGCGAAGAGCTTCTTTAGCGACTCTTTGAGACCTCTCGTGAAGCTAAAAACCAGAATAAATGGGATAGCGGAGGAATTTGAATAGGCGAGAATATATATATATAACATGCCTCATTTATTTATCGTTTATACTTTGATAGATATGAGTTTTTTATTGAGTTTGATTTATTAAGCTCACTCGTTGTTGTCTTTTTCATACGTGATCCTATCAGTGTACTTGGTGGATAGATCTATCAATAAAAGAATATATTTGATGTTTGGGATTTTCACATACATAACATTTAAAATAATTCAAAATACTTATTTAATACCCAAACTATTATATTTACTAATATATCACTTAAAACCATCATTTTCATCTTTAATAACACTCTGTTAAGACCTCATTAGAAATCCTTATGCGTCTCGCGTCTCCCGTTCAGTCGTGCCTGGCGGGACTCTCTTGTTCATTTGCACATGAAGGATCTTCTTCCCCATCTAAACCTGTCGCCTTCTCCTTTGATTTCATATCTTCCGTTCACGCGACTGTCTTCCATTCACTTTCTCTAATAAGATCTTGATTTCATTTTGAAACAACTCCACGAACCTTGTTGGTCTCAATTTGATTTTTTTTTTTTTTTTTTTTGCTTTGTCTAACTTTTGCTAACTCGTGTATTATTTGCGTACACAGAAATTGAATCGAGTATTTTTTACTTCATAAACCTCAAATGGATATTGGAGTCAGGTGTGGGGTCAGAGTCGAATGAAGTATGTGTGTGGAAGTCAAAAAAACCTTAAAGCTTCAAAGAGATGAAATCACTTTGTCGTTGCTAAAAGAACGAGTTGAAGCACTTTTTCATTGGCTAAGGGGGTCAAGCTTTCAACTTACACTATCATGTCAATAGAACATCACCTAAGAATTACATGTAGGTCTCAACCTATTCAAATTTAGTTGACATGCTTAGTAGCTCTTATGAAAGGAATAGAATTGAGGTGGTGGTTGCAATGAAATATCACGAGGAAGATATGTCTCAATCACAAAATAGTCAAACTGCAATAGAGAACCAGTTAACTGAAATGCATCAATATGATATTATAGTAGATGATCTGTGCGACAATTTCTTTATACCACAAACTGATGACACAATTACTCTATTTGTTTGTTCTCAATTTAAGGATTCTCAAAGTTTTAAACAAGCAGTTAGATATAATGCACTTTTATAGAATTTTGCTATAAAGATAAAGCCTAGTGACAAATCTAGAGTAGTTGATACTTGCGCATACATAGGTTATCCATGGAGAGTATATGCCTCATTGTGTCCTGAGCCTATCAATTTCTAAAGAAGAAATACGACAAGAAACAATACATATGATTCCCCAAAATACAAAGCTATCTCCATTTTGATATAAAGTCACTTTATTCTTCAAGCAATAAATTTGAGCCCCATATCGACTCATCCAGTCCATACCAAAAATGACATTAAATGTAAAAAATATATAATAAAATTAAACTAGATCTCCAAACTCTATCAAAAAATGCCAAATCACAAAAATAAACCCTACTAGCTATCATTCCATCTTCCGTAAGTAAAAACATAGACAAAGAAACAAGTAATAAAACTAAAAGAAAACCGAGAGAATCAAAATATTGCTCTGACATGAATAAATGGTTAGCACTATAATATAATAAAATACATTGTGAAGATGCAAAAATATAAGCCATACATATTATAAAATATTGAGACTCTCTAACCTTTTACCCTGTCAGACTGTAAACTCATGGATGTATTCGAGTCAAAATAACATAGCTACTTGCACCCCGTGAACCCACAGAAGGCTGACATCATAATATTGAACCAACATCCTGGCTACCAGAAGCCTCATAAATGGTTGAGGTTATGTTTCCCTCAGCTTACCAAAGGTTAACTGCTTAAAGGCTCTGAAATTAGAATGTGTATCAAAGCTACCCTGTTGACACTTAGCAATCATATGTCCAAATTGACCACATTGAAAACACTTGCCTGGTGCTTTGTAACACTAACCACTGTGCCTCCTACCACATTGCTGGCATAATGGGGCCTCACTTAGTGAACCCCCAGATTTAGTAACACTACCTATATCTGGTCCATAAGAAATTATTACTAATTGTCCCCTCATTCTAAAATCAATAGGTTCAAACCTACTCTTCTTCCTAGAATGGCTACTACCATAGGTCTCACTACCAAATCTCTTCATTCTCCCATTCTAATAATTTGCACTGCTACCAGATTCGTCTCCATCCTCTTGACCCTCTTGACTAACTAAGCAAAATCTATAATATATTGTACTAATAATACCTGCCTCAAAGTGTTTCAGAGTCCATCAAGAAATCGATAACACTTCTCAAAAAGTGCTAACTAACTATGGAGCATACCTAGAGAGAGAAATAATCTCTACCTCAAACTGCATCATTGACATACTTCCCCGAATCAATCTCGGAAAGAACTATACAGTATCTCCTAATTTGCTGAGATACAAACCACATCCTAAATGTCTTTGCAAACTCATCCCAAGTAATCAGGGTATTTATATGACCCTAAAACTTCTCTCTTTGCTAGCCCAACCACCATAGTTGTACCTGTAACAGCAGTTTTTCTCCTATCGTCCGGGCCGATCGTGGATCGTCCCGAGACGATCAGTTCAATTTTTGTTCCAGAATCTGTACAGAAGTTACAGGAAAGTTTTCCTGTAAGCATCGTCCGGGCTGATCTGGGATCGTCCCGGGACGATCAGAGCATGGCACAAGTCAGAGAGTAAGGGTTTTAATCGTCCAAGAAAATTAATTATCGTACTGAGAAATCGTCCTAGGACGATGCAAGTTTATTCAGATCGTCCAGGACGATCGTGCGATCGGCCGGACCGATCAGAAGGTTATTTAGCTAAAATCAGCTCATTTTGAAGAGAGAGAAAATCAAAAATTATATAAATATCTTTTCGAGGAGAGAGAAGGTCGAGAAGAAAAGAAGAAAAGTTGATTTTTGGACAACGTTGGGCCGTTTTCGTCCGTCGAGACAGTTCAAGAAATTGGTGTAAGCAAGGTAAGGCACATTCCGCCTTTCTCAATTTTCAGAACGGTGAAGTTTGAACGATTTTCTATCCGAATTTCGTTTTCGTTAGCGAATTTCGTCCGTATTTTCCGATTGGTTCAGTTTTTACCGCGTAACTTTTGATATGTTTCTGAGGTGTCGAGTGCGCACATTTTGATTATTTTCTGGAGAATTTTGACCAGATAGTTTTGACTCGGCGGTGTTTTCTTTTTACTGTAATTTCTGATGATGCCTAAATTTGCCTGGGCAGTAGAATAAAAGTCTTATAATGTTGTTGTGAACATTCTGTGATAATTTGATAATTTTTATTTTTAGGAAATTTTGTGTAAATTCTGTATACTGCCATTATTCGTACAATTTTTGAATTTGTCAAGATTTGTTCTGAATTGAATTAATTATTCGTATGCTATTGGGAGCCATAAGGGGAAGGTGCTGTAAGCACAAGGGAGCTATAAGGGGAAGTTCTGTGAAATTCTGAAATTCTGTATATCTGTTCTGTTCTGGTGCTATGAGCACAATTGGGAGCTATAAGGGGAAGTTCTGGTGCTGTATGCA
>NW_021319178.1:12665285-12747417 GCF_001605985.2 Dendrobium catenatum | reverse complement strand
TTATGTCAGGAGAGAGATGTGTATTCCAAGGCTTACGAGGTGTTCTCTCTTGCCTGATTTCTGTATTGGAAGTGAGAAGAATGTGGAAGAAGGGTTGTCCGGTATTTTTGGCTTCAGTATGGGATATGAACCTGGATGTGGGTTCTGTTTCTGATATCCTAGTGGTACGAGAGTTTGCAGATGTATTTCCTGAGGAGTTGTTTGGTTTACCTCCGGATAGAGATGTGGAGTTCTCTATTGATATTTTTCCGGGTACAGCTCCGATATCAAAAGCTCCATACAGGATGGCACAGAAAGAACTTTCTGAGTTGAAAGTTCAGCTTCAGGAGTTGGTGGATAGAGGATTTGTTCGTCCTAGTGTTTCTCCTTGGGGAGCACCTGTTTTGTTTGTGAAGAAGAAGGACGGAACACTCCGTATGTATGTTGATTATAGAGATTTGAATAAAGTCATGATCAAGAACAAGTATCCTTTACCAAGAATTAATGACTTGTTTGATCAACTTTCTGGTTCTTCTGTGTTTTCAAAGATTGATTTGAGATCTGGATATTATCAGGTGAAGGTGAAGGAAGCTGATGTGTTGAAGACAGCTTTCAGTACTCGGTACGGACACTACGAGTTCTTGGTTATGCCTTTTGGGGTAACCAATGCACCTGCTATTTTTATGGATCTAATGAACCGAGTGTTCAGGGAATATTTGGATCAGTTTGTGATCGTATTATTCAACGATATTCTGGTGTATTCTACTTCTGAGGATGATCATGCCAGACATTTGAGCATTGTGTTGGAGACTCTGAGACGGCATCAGTTGTATGCTAAGTTCTCCAGGTTTGAATTCTGGCTGAAGAGCATTTCATTTCTGGGGCATGTGATTAGCGGTGAAGGTATTTCTGTTGATCCCTAGAAGATTCAGGCTGTTGCGGGATGGACAAGGCATACTACGGTATTTGTTGTACGTAGTTTCTTAGGCATGGCTGGATATTATCGGAAGTTTGTGAAAGGATTTTCTCATATTGCTTACCCTCTGATGATACTGACTCAGAAGTCAATAGCTTTTTTTTTTGACACCGTAGTGTGAGGCTAGTTTTTAGAGATTGAAGGATTGTCTGACCTCAGCTCTAGTGTTAGCACTTCCGTCAGGTACGGAAGGATTTCAAGTGTTTAGTGATGCTTCACTGAAAGGTTTGGGATGTGTGCTGCATCAGCATGGTAGGGTAATTGCTTATGCTTCGAGACAGTTGAAACCACATGAAAAGAATTACCCTACCCATGATTTAGAATTAGCTGCAGCTATTTTTGCTTTGAAGATTTGGCGTCACTATTTGTATGGTGTCAGATGTGAGATTTTCATGGATCACAAGAGTTTGAAGTACATTTTCACTCAGAATGATCTGAATTTGAGACAAAGAAGGTGGCTTGAGTTGTTCAAAGACTACGATCTGACGATCTAATATCAGCCTGGTAAGGCTAATGTGGTAGTAGATGCTCTGAGCAGGAAATATTCTGTATTATCAGGTATTCAGCTCACTTCTGATGAGTTTCTAATTCATGATATGGAACATTTGCAGTTGACGGTGATAGAATCCAAACTACTGAATTCTGGAGTTTTGACTCAGTTGAGCATTCAGTCTTCTTTGGAAGACAGGATTCAGGAAGCCCAGAAGTTAGATTCTGATTATTCTACGTTGATTGCTCAGATTGAATCTGGTAAGAAGCCTGAACTCCGAATTTCTGATTCTGGTACTATTTTCTGCAAGAACAGGTTGTGGATTCCTGTGTTTGGAGATTTGAGGAGAGATATTCTGTATGAATATCATCATTCAAGCTACACTGTTCATCCGGGAAGTGGCAAGATGTATGGAGATATGAAGAGTTTGTTCTGGTGACCGGGAATGAAAAAGGATGTAGCAGATTTTGTTGCTAGATGCAAGGCATGTCAGTTGGTGAAGGTAGAGCATCAGCGACCAGGAGGACTTTTACAGTCGTTGCCTATCCCTGAGTGGAAGTGGGAGGAGGTAACAATAGATTTTGCTATGGGTCTTCCTCGATCAAGGCAAGGGCACGATGTCATTTGGGTGATTGTGGATTGTTTGACGAAGTCTGCTCATTTTCTTCCGATCAGGCAGACCGATCCGGTGGATCGATTGGCACATGTATATGTGAAAGAGATTGTCAAATTACACGGGGTTCCTAAGGTGATTGTTTCTGATCGAGATGGACGGTTTACTTCCAGACTTTGGAAGGGTATTCAGCAAGGTTTGGGTACGAAGTTGCATTTCAGTACAGCTTTTCATCCGCAGACTGATGGACAGTCTGAGAGGACTATTCAGGTACTGGAAGATCTGCTGAGACTATGTGTTTTAGATTTTGGAGGAAGCTGGGAAGATCATATTCCTCTGATAAAGTTTTCTTATAATAACAGTTTTCAGTCTAGTATTGGTATGGCACCTTAAGCTCTGTATGGCAGAAAGTGTAGAACTCCTTTGACTCTAACTGAGGTTGGAGATAGACAGGAGATGGGTGCCACTTTTGTAGATGAAACTGTTAAAAAAATTAATTTGATTAAAGAAAGGTTGAAAGCTGCACAAGATCGATAGCAGAAATATTACAATCAGAAGCACAGGTTCGTCGAATTTCAAGTTGGTGACTTTGTGTATGTCAAAGTCAGTCCGATGAAAGGTGTGAGCAGATTTGGCAGAGTGAGCAAGCTTAGTCCAAGGTATATTGGATCGTTTGAAATTCTTGAAAGGATTGGTAAGTCTGCTTACAGACTATTATTATCTGATCATATGTCCGATGTTCATAATGTGTTTCACGTATCTACTTTGAGAAAGTGGATATCTGACTCTGGAAAGAAAGTGTCTGCCGATGAGGTTGAGATTCAGGAGAATCTGAGCTATAAAGAAGAACCCGAGTTGATTCTAGCTTACGATGTTTGTAAGTTGAGGAGTAAACAGATTCTGATGGTTAAGGTGCAGTGGAAGCACCGAACTGCACGAGAAGCGACTTGGGAGAAAGAGTCGGACATGAGAAAGTCGTATCCGTATTTGTTTTGACTGAGTTTTGATTGGACAATGTCGAGGACGACATTTTTTTGAAGTTGGGGAGATTGTAACAGCAGTTTTGCTCCTATCGTCCGGGCCGATCGTGGTTCGTCCCGGGACTATCAGTTCAATTTTTATTCCAGAATCTGTACAAAAGTTACAGGAAAGTTTTCCTGTAAGCATCGTCCGGGCCGATCTGGGATCGTCCCGGGACGATCAGAGCATGGCACAAGTCAGAGAGTAGAGGTTTTTATCGTCCAAGAAAATTAATTATCGTCCTGAGAAATCGTCCCAGGACGATGCAAGTTTGTTCAGATCGTCTAGGACGATCGTGCGATCGGCCGGGCCGATCAGAAGGATATTTAGCTGAAATCAGCTCATTTTGAAGAGAGAGAAAATCAAAAATTATAAAAATATCTTTTTGAGGAGAGAGAAGGTCGAGAAGAAAAGAAGAAAAGTTGATTTTTGGACAATGTCGGGCTGTTTTCGTCTGTCGAGACAGTTCAAGAAATTGGTGTACGCAAGGTAAGGCACATTCCGCCTTTCTCAATTTTCAGAACGGTGAAGTTTGAACGATTTTTCTGTTCGGATTTCGTTTTCGTTAACGAATTTCGTCCGTATTTTCCGATTGGTTCAGTTTTTACCGCGTAACTTTTGATATGTTTCTGAGGTGCCGAGTGCACACATTTTGATTATTTTCTGGAGAATTTTGACCGGATAGTTTTGACTCGGTGGTGTTTTCTTTTGACTGTAATTTCTGATGATGCCTAAATTTGTCTGGGCAGTAGAATAAAAGTCTTATAATGTTGTTGTGAACATTCTGTGATAATTTGATAATTTTTTATTTTTAGAAAATTTTGTGTAAATTCTGTATACTGCCGTTATGCCGCCGGATTTTCGTACAATTTTTGATTTTGTCCGGATTTATTCTGAATTGAATTAATTATTCGTATGCTATTAGGAGCCATAAGGGGAAGGTGCTGTAAGCACAAGGGAACTATAAGGGAAAGTTCTGAGAAGTTCTGTGAAATTCTGTATATATGTTCTGTTCTGGTACTATGAGCACAATTGGGAGCTATAAGGGGAAGTTCTGAAATCTGGAAGGAATATCTGTTCTGAAATATTTGTTCTGATTTGATATAAATTTATGATTTCCATACAATTCTGTCTGTTCTGATATGACTTCTGATCTGATATGATTTGATTCTGAAATGATTCTGTTCTGTTTTGATTTGATCTGATATGTATGATTCTGTTCTGATTATGATTTCTGTGATTTCTGTTCTGTTCTAATTCGATATATGATTCTGTTGATCTGATTTTTGTACGGATTTTGTCTGATGTGTTTGATGTGGATTCTGAGGATTCTGATTGGAGGTTTGATGTCTTGCTGAGCTGTTGTAGCTCATCCTTGTTTTCTGCGTGGTTTTCAGGTTCTGGGAAAGGAAAGGAAGTCTTGGAGTAGAAGTTCAGAGTCTGATCTATTATAGGTATTTTGCACTTTTGATTTTTGTACAGTCATGACTTTTCTGTTCTGTTTTTCTTTCTGTCTAAAAGCCATGAAATGTATTTGTATATGATTCTTTTGAGGAAGAAAAAGATAGATGATCTGTTCCGCTGTATTTTGATGTTTATAGTAGCTCTGTTTGTCTATTTCTATGTGTAAATATTTGGAAGAAAGTTCTGAAACAAATTCCAAAGCCAGATCCTGGAATCAGTTCAGTCAGTTTGAGTCTGGATCACGACCCGATGCGAGCGGGATTCGTCCTGGTCGGGTTGGGTCGTGACAGTACCTCTAAAAAAAATGAAGCTAACACAACTCTTCTCTCATGAGGAAAATGCATCCCATCGAGAATCTTTTCTATCCTCATCAGCTAATCCTCAGCTATTCTAGGTTCAATAAAACATGAAATTTTATGAGGTTACATTCTTATAAAATTTTGTAAATATATAACCATATCATCAAAGAGGGTACCAACTGTTGATTCTTAAATAGGTTGTTAAATCTAAGATTATGTCCCATGGCTAACCGATAGGGAGGGTGAATTGATAATTTTAAAAATTATCTTGGATTTTAAAATTTGAAACTGATTGATTCAAAAAGCAAGTTAATTAAAGTTTCAAAAATAAAAATTTTCAACCACGAAATTAAAAATCTTGTAGTAAGCAACCAGTTGAAATTAAAATGACACAAAGATTTAAAGTGGTTCGGTCAAACACGACCTACATCCACTCCTTGAAGACTCCCTCTTTAGGTATTACACTATTACCAAAGTGACTCTCCCTTTTCCCCCACAGTAAGGCGGAGAAGCCATTACAAACTCTCTTCCACCAATCCCTAGTGCGGTAGAGAACCGTCGTTCTTTCAGACCCTCCAAGTGTAGGCAGAGAGCCTTCGTCCTTTTACCCCCTCCAAGTGTAGGCAGAGTACCTTCATCCTTTCATACCCTCTAAGTAAAGGCAGAGTACCTTCATCCTTTCACACCCTCCAAGTGTAGGCAGAGTACCTTCGGCTGTTCACACTCTCCAAGTGTCAGCAAAGAACCAGATCTTCTTCAAAGATGTTCTCATGAGTAATCTAGAAAGATAAGAGGAAGAGTGAAAAACATAAATCACATAGAGATCCTTACATTTGAGTAACCTTGTGAACCCTTCACACTCTATTAGCAAGAAATCTCTCTCAAACACTCTCTCCTTCAATTAACCTTGAAAAATCATGAAGATAAGATTTTTAACGATAGTCTTTAAGGGACCTTTTATACAAAAGATACGAAAAATCATCCAAAAAATTGAAGTTTTTAATTTTGAGCGTACACGATCGTATAGTACGATCGTATGTTCGTATGTACGAATAGTTTAAATATTGTTGCGTACAAACCTGTTGTGAATCGATATGAAATCATTTCGTACGCTATCATCATTCGGTACGAATTAAGTTTGTCCGAGATGAACAGTTAAAAAAATTCAAATTTCATCTAAACGAAATGTTAGGATGAAATGAGTGAGAAAAGACCCGAGACTTTCATCCTTGTATGAAATAGGGATCATCCCATACGATCGATACTTAGAAAAAAAATTTTGCAAGAACGGACCCAATACGTTCGTCCTTGTATGATATTGGGATTGTCCCATATGATATTCGTGCGAGAATAAACCCAAGACGTTCATCCTTGTACGAAACTGGGATCATCACGTACGATCTTCGTGCGAGAACAAACCCGAGATGTTCATTCTTGTACGAAACTGGGATCGTCCTGTATGATCCAAACTTAGAAAAAATATTTTCATTTCTATTCGTTCAATTGCTCGCCGGGAAAAATAATTTACCAGATCGTCCCGTACAAAGTGATATCATACAGTACGATCAGTTTAAACATATGAATTTTAAACTATCCCCCATTATGTGTGTGCTCAGTTACTCAATTACAATCACACTCTCTCAAACTCAATAAAATATAAATACATACTTCAATTATAATAAAATATAAGAACTGATCTTGATTTGAAGTACTCAACAATCTGAAGTATGATTTCCTTGAAATATTTAGTACACACAAGAGCAAAATAATTCTTCCAAAATATATTAGAAGAAATAATAATCAAAGAAATAATATTTGGAATCATTAAAAATATACAAGTTGTAAGAATATTAAACATGTAAAACTAAATAGCAACTATCTAAACAATCTCTCCCTTTTTGATGATTGCAAAATAATTATTATTTGAAAACAATTGAAAATCCTAAATTTCTTCTTAACTCCCCCTAAATGAATAAGCATGTGAATATAAGAAAATTTCTATTAATAATAAATCGATTTTTTTTTATAAACTCACAAAACACTTCAAAAACTTAACAAACACTTTAAACTTAAAATAAAAAAATAAAACAACTCTAACGAACACTAAAATGCAAAAAACAAATGCAAATAAATAATATTTCTTCCCATTTTTTACAACAATAAAAAGAAGGAAGAGGAAAATTAAAAGAAATGTAAGAAGTCATATGAGAAACCTTTGATAATTGATCTTGAAAGAGATTGAATTATAATTGCAATCACAATTTTAATGTTCATTAGAGAAAAATAAAGATTCATAACAATTTAATTAAAATATAACATAGACAATATAAATATATCAAAGTTATGAAACAATCTAGACAATTAGATAAAAAAATAATTGCAAAAGTGACAAAATGAATATTAATTAAAATCAATTTCTAATACAAAATATAATTAAACATTAGATTGATTTGAAATTTAAGATTAAAAGATAGAGAAAAGAACATTATCAATACACTTGTTTGGCAACATTGCAAATCTCTTCAAATAGTTGTGGCACACTTTTTGCATCTTTTTGTATTTGGCCTAATTTTGTGCCTCTTTTTATTTTGTGAATCATTACACATTTTTTTAATTTTTGTATACTTATACAATTCTCAGTTTCTTAATTGATCTTTACAAAATCAATAATTTAAAAACTCAAACTTCTCTAAGTACAAAGATAATTATACTGAAAAGAGAAATAAAAAATAATAAGACATCAAAACTGCAATAATAATATTAAGATTATTTATGTCTAAAAAGAATATGAGATTGATAACCTTAACTTGATCAAGTTATAAATTAACTTATATTTTTGAAAATTTAGATTTTGTAATGAAATTAATTTTTGTATTGATATTCATATTATAACACTTTTTTTATCAATTAAGTCAGGATTATCATATAGGCAAACTAACATTTCAAACAAAAAATAAAATCAACTAAATAAAATAATATATTTTTTATTGATATCAATATGAAGATGATACAATAAACCACGTTTGATATCAATACATCTATCTCAAATCATGAAAAAAATATAACAAACACAGGTACTAAAACACTAAATAAATATAAGTACTAAAACTACAAAAATCATCACATCACATATGTAAGGACTGGTAAAGACAACACTCAAGAATTACAACTATAAATACGAGGGGCCCTGGTCTGGAGGAGGTAGTTGGTTGAAGATAAAAAAATAGCTATTTATTATAGCCACATTAATGTTCACCAAGTCGAACTGACCTCGAATTCAACCCATATCCTGCTGGTATTATGCATCCTATTGGTGTAGGTGAGTCTAAATTTGATTAAAGAGCTGATCAAAATGACTTTCTAGTCGATCAAAGTGCTGGATCATCTCCTAAAAGTCAGGTCCATGAGCAAGCATAGGTACAAGTACAGGTGCTCCCTCTAATTTCTCAGAATTCTCACTTGTATTATCATCTCTCCCAAAAAGTGCTCGAAATGAAGCATCAGTGAAGTAGATATGCAATTCAAGTAGAGGATCAGGATGAACAAGATTGTACTTCTTCTCAAGAATATAGGTCACTAGGTATCCTAAAGTAATATTCTTCTTCTTCTTCTTCTTATGTGAGATATGTCCAATTTCAGAAAGGCCATGAATATAGTCAATAATAAGATCGGCTTCATCTATAGATTAACCAGTCATTATAATGTAAGTAACAGTGGACAGAATAGGAGTAATGTTAATGTGATCACCAGCTTTAGAAATAATAGAAGTTCGAAGGACATGCTGAATGACCCTTATATTTTGGTTTAAAGAATAGACCCTAGGCAAATGACATACTTATTTAATCCCTCTAATAACTTTATTTATTTTGGTACTGGTACAAGTTCTAAAAGAGATAGATAAAATGTGTAGAAGTTTCCTTTGGAAGAAATCTGGTGGAAATCCTGGACTGCATTATATCAGTTGGGAGAATTTGTGTAAGCCAATGAAAAAAGGAGGTTGGGGATTATTTTCTTCAACAACAAGGGTAGCTCCTCTCAGAGCTAGATTATCTTGGAGATTTTTGAATAACAAGGATTCCTTACTACATAAAACTTTGGCTCCTAAGTATGGTGTAAAGTTTGAAAATTCTGGTAATAAGAGAACTTCTTCCTCTTGGAAATTACTTTGTAATGGAGGTAAGGTGCTGGATCCATTTTTAAGATGGATAATAGCTAATGGGAATTCAATCAATGTATTCAAGGATAAGTGGATACTTGACAAAAAAATCAATGAATGGCCGACTTTTGTTGTTCCTCAAGAAGAAGGAGATAATCTGCTGAACAGATACATCGAAGAAGGAAGCTGGAATGTGGAAATTCTGAAGCAGAATTTTGGTAATGATCTGGTTAATCTTATTCTTAAGATCAGAATCAATCCTGACCAGAATGAAGATGTAAGAGAACTTATTTTTCAAGGACCAGGGAGAACGATTCCAGGGATGATCTCTGAATTTCAACAACAAGAAGAGGATTAGGAACCTTTTTATTGGATAAAAAAGGCTAAAATCAATCCAAGAGTTCAAACTTTCATCTGGAGATTATTTAAAGGTGCTTTACCAACGAACCAATTTCTAAATCACGGGGGGATGTTAGAGAACTACAATTGCCCAAGATGTCCTCTCGGTATTGAAGATTTGGAGCATATTCTTTGTGGGTGTATCAAAATCAAGGACGTGATCAATTTATTAAACATATGGGGCTTTGGATTACCCATCTTCAGCAATCTCCAAGAACTCTGCAGGTGGATTCAAAAGATTAATAAAGAATACGGTATGATTCTTAATCTCTACTTCAATGTGTATACTTTTCTTGGAAGGCTAGAAATAAATTGATTCATGAGAAAATCAATGGAAGTGCCAATTCAATTGTTGTTCAAGTAATCTGCCAATCTACTTATTCCAACATGATTTTAAATCAATTACCGGAACTATGGGGTGTTAATCAGTCTTGTAGACTGTTGAATGTTTGGCATCCCTCGCCACCCGGTTGGTTAAAAATAAATGTAGATGCTTCTCTTTGTTCTTCTTATAGAGAGGGAGTTGGAGGTATTATTAGAGATCATAAAGGAAGATTCTTATTGGCTTTTGGGGAGTCTTCTATCCATTGGGACATTTACCAATTGGAATTTCTAACTATCAAAACATTGAAGAGCATTTTAAAAGATTGGATGGTCAAGTACAAGGGAGCCATTATTGAGAGTGACAACTATAACGTCATTAAGGTGATTCAAAATGCTAAGGATCTTGGCTTCAACAATTCAGATGAGTTAAAATTTTTCAATAACTTTAATTATGTTGTTTTTAAATGCATTAATAGAGAAGGAAATAAGCTAGCTGACTTGTGTGCTAGTTATGGACTTCTTAGTAGTTTTATTTGGGAAGATATTACATTGGATAAGATTCCTCCTTCATTTATTCAAATGATGAAGGAAGAATCATCTTTGTAGTTCTTTTGGTTTGTTCTCTTTTCCTTAATGCATTTATGCTTCTTTCAAAAAAAAAAATTTATTTATTTCAGTCCAGCCAAAATCATATGTAAAAGTCAAAGTGTATGCTCTAATGCCTTAAGTTCTTAAGTGCAAAAAGGTCCCCAAATATTTCTTAGTTATTTCTACCCTTTTCTTAAAAAAAAAAAAAAATCCTACTCTCATCCTCACTAAAAGACATATTTGCTAGAAAGTAGTGAAAGGTCTCTTTGTTGTAGGCATGAATCAAAGTCAAGATAAATGCAAATTCAGTAGTGGAAAAAAGAGGCATCACTTGAAAGTGAATATCCTCTTGAAGTGGGATTCTATAGGGTGTAATTTTTGCAGAAACAACACCTAAGAAAAGAATCCTCATCAGCCCTGGATAGAAAGTTGTCATCTCCACCCCTGGAAGACAAACTCTTAGTAAGTCTACCCCTCTTACTAGAATTGGTCATTGCTAAGATTTGAAGGATTGGAAAAGGCTATTGAAGTAAATGAAAATGAATTTTAAAGCCCTCCTATTTAAAGAAAAATAATTTTTCATACGTACGAAAATAGGTTCGTACATGACGAAATAAATTTCATATATATAAATGAATATATTTGAAATGAATGACTTTTCATAATCACACAAGTTACGAGGCATCCTTTCGTACATGCTTTCTGACCAGACAATCGTACAGAAGAATAGGCGTTTGTTCTGAACGATCAGTTATTTAAGATCATTTTAATGACAATTAGATTCATCCCTCATAATGAATGACACGTGGTTCATTTATACGAACTACAGGTTCGTATGTACGATCAGTTATAATAACTGATTTTGCCCGTATAGCCATTTACATGCGTACATACGAAGTAATGCAAATCATCTGAGATGATATAAATATCGTACAATAAGATATGTATTAAAAATGAAAACATTACGCAATCAATTCAAAATAATGATCGAAATGCTACAAAATTTGTACAAGATAAAAAAAATTTCATACAGTATGAATAGAACACTTAAAAAAAATCATACGATAAATCAAAAACAGGAAATATGATGTGAAAATATTTCAAATTCACACAAAATATAAAAATAAAAACTTAAAATCACAAATAAAAATAAGCACATAAAATACAAAAATAGAAAATACACAAAGACACATATCAAGTTCGTAAAAAATTTTAATTAAGTATTAAGATCAATTACACCTAGCCTTATTCTTAATGTGCTAAAGGTATCAAAGGCTAGTGATTTTGTAAAAATATATGCAAGTTAATTTTCAGTTGAAACATAGTTCAGTTCAATTTCTCCTTTGGATACATGATCTCTTATGAAATGATGTCTTATGTCTATATGTTTGGTTCTAGAATATTGAATAAAATTTTTGGAAATACAAATGGCACTAGTGTTATCACAATAAATTAGAACTGTGCCTATTATAAATTCTAAGTCAATCAACTATTATTTCAACCAAAGAACTTGTGCCACACAACTTTCTAAAGCAACGTATTCAGCTTCAGCAGTAAAAAGGGCTACGGAATTCTATTTTTTACCGGACCAAGAAACTAAAGAATTTTCTATAAATTGACAAGTTCCATAAGTACTATTTCTATCAACCCTACAACCTATAACGTCCAAATTTGAATATCCAATTATTTCAAATGAAGAGCAAAACTTAGGATATCAAATCCCTAAGTTCTGAGTTTCTAAGAGATATCTTAAAATCATTTTTACTGCTGTCAAATATGATTCTTTTAGATCTGATTGAAATCTAGCACACAAATAAACACTAAACATAATATCGGGTCTGCTAGAAGTAAAGTAAAGAAAATATCTAATTATTCCTCTAAATTTATTTTGATTAACAGATTTTCCCTTTGGGTCCTTATCCAACTAAACTGAGGAACTCATAGGTGTACTAATAGGTTTAGTATTATCCATTTCATATTTTTTTAGGATATCCTTAACATACTTTGATTGACTAAGAAATGTTCCCTTCTAAATTTGCTTAATGCTAAAACCTAGAAAATAATTCAAATCTCCCATTAGACTCATCTCAAATTCACTACTCATTATTTTAGAAAAATTATCATAAAAAAATTTATTTATAGATCTAAATATGATATCATTAACATAAATTTGTACAATGAGTATAACTTCTCTCATTTTTTTTCAAAAAGAAAGTAGTGTCCATATTTTTTTTTCAAAAGATCTCTCAAGTAGGAAAGTGCTTAATCTCTCATACCAAGCTCTAGGCGCTTGTTTCAATCCATACAATATCTTTTTTTTCAATTTAAAAATATGATTTGGGTATTTTAAATTTTTAAACCTAGAGGTTGTTTAACATAAATATTTTCTTGAATCACTCCATTTAAAAAGACACTTTTAATATTCATTTGAAATAATTTGAATGCTCTAAAACAAGCAAAGGCTAACAAAACCCTAATTACTTCAAGTCTCGCTATAGGGGCAAAATTCTTCTCAAAATTTATTCATTAAATCTGATTATATCCCTTAGCCACCAATCTAGCCTTATTTCTAATGACAACTCCTGAGCCGTTCATTTTATTTTTAAATATCCACTTAGTTCCAACTACACTTTGATCCTTTAGCCTTGCAATTAATTCCTAAATATTATTTCTCACAAATTGATTTAATTCCTCTTGTATTGCCAAAATCCAAAATTCATTTAAAAGTGATTGATTTATATTTGTAAGTCCTATCATTGAAATAAATGCAGAATGATTGGCTTCTTTGCTTAGTCTACATCTCATCCTAATACCCTTACTAGGTTTACCTATAATTAATTCCTTAAGGTAGTTTTTAAAAAATCTCAAATCTCTAGGCATTGGGTTTTCTAACTCTAAATTTTTATCCAAAATAATCTTCTCAAACTTTTGGAAGTTATTTTCTATTTTATCCTATTCCAAAATTTTGCTCTTTCAAAATTTTGAGATTCATCAAATACAACATGTGCGGTCTCATTAATTACTAAAGTTCTTTGTTAAATACTCTATAAGATTTTTTAACACTAGAGCATCTAAGAAAAAAAAAATTATCTGATTTTAAATCAAATTTTCCTGAGGTAGATTTTCCATTATTATGTATGAATACCTTACATCCAAAAACATGTAAATGTGACAAATTAGGTATTCTCCCCTTAAGAAGCTCATAGGGTATTTTATTTAATTTTGATATGATGTTCACCCTATTCAAAACGATAGCATGTAGTGTTAATCGCTTCAACCCAAATATATTTATGAAGTAAATATTCTGCCAATATGGCTTGAGCAGCTTCTATTAATGTTTTATTCTTTCTTTTGACTACCTCATTCTGTTGAGGGGTTCTAGGTGTAGAAAAATTATGATCAATTCATTTTTCTTTACAAAAATCTTCAAATTTTTTATTTTTAAATTCACCGCCATGATCACTTTGGATTATTAAAATCTTACATCCTAATTTCTTTTGAATCCAAGTTAAAAAATCTCTAAACTTCTCAAATGATTCACTCTTATGATATAAGAATTTAACCCAAGTGAATGTAGAAAAATTATATACAATCACAAATCTGTATACCTTCCCTCCTAAACTTATAGTGTCAACCGGTCCAAAAAGATCCATATGTAAAATCTCCAAAGGTTTACTAGTTCTAAGATCCTTATTTGATTAAAAAGAGGACTTCACATGTTTTCCTAATTGACATGCATCACAAAGGTGATTCTTAGTAAAGTTTAATTTTGGCATACCTCTAACCAAATCCTTTTAGGTAATTTTCCTAAGATTTTACATACTAGAGTGATAAAATCTCCTATGCCATAACTATGACACATTAGAAATAGTTTTTAAACAAAAAGCATTAAGAGTTTTTATACAACTTAAATCTTGCATATAAATATTGTTTACCCTTAATCCATGCAAAACATCATTTCCATTTAGGCTTAATTTAAACTTAAAAGGAAAAAATTTTATACTGTATCCTTTATCACATAACTGGCTAATACTAAACAAATTATGCTTAAGCCTTCTATAAGTAGCATATTTTTAATGAAAAAATTTTGCAAGTTTTATTTATGCCTGATCCAACCACTTTCCTAATGATATTATCTCCAAGTATAACACTGCCTCAACTTCTAGCTTCTACTGATATAAATTACTTAGTATCTCCAGTCATATGCTTTGAGCAATCACTGTCCAAGTACCAAATGCTCTCACGAGGCCTTGTATGAGAGCGTGTCTGCAAAACTATGAAATATTAGACCTGGGAACCCAAACAAGTTTGGGTTATCCTTTGGCAAATTAAAAATAGATGCATGTACGATATGTCTGGGTTTATGCATCTTTAGTTTTCACACTAAATAAGTTTTTCTATGTAAGGTATAAGTGTGTGTTATATGTCCAATCATGCCCATAAGAATAATATTTAACTCCAGAAAATGAATTTCTCAATCTTCTATAATTACTCTGTCTCTTCCTACATTATAAAAATTTCTGATACAAAATAGGATTAGTAAAATCTTCAAGTGTTGGTGATTTCCTATTTTCCTCGATAGCACTTACTTTCAACTTTTAAAATATGTTTAAATCTTCTAACATATGTTTATCAAAATTCAAATAATACTCTCTATGTTCTAATTCATTCTTAAACCTTTTAAAATCTTTTTCCAATTGAGTATAGGATGATTTTAAAATTTCATTCTTCTTATTCAAGTCACCAAATTCATTAAGTAAGCTCATGTGATTGTTATCTGTCAATGTATGATCTTTCCTAAGGATTTCATATTATCTTCGCAATTCTTGTAATTCTAAATTCATACTAGCATGCATTTTCTTTAGCTTCCTATATGCGTCATGAATCCTTTCAAAAACTTCTAACAATTCAATATAGTTTAAGTCATATACCTCTTCTTGATCCGACTGATCAAGATTATCGGTCAATAAGCACAAGTTGGTGACTTCCTCCTCCTTTTTTATTTCCGACGAATATGAAGCTAAGTCCATCCAAAAAGCTCTTTGGAATCTCTTCTTGCCCTTCTTCACATTTGGTTTCTTTTCTACCTACTCCTTGCTAGGAGTGGCTTTAGGTTTCGGTAATCCGATTTTGTATATTTGAGTTTCTTACATTCATAGCAAATTACGTCATTAGAAACCTTAACATTCTTATTAAATTTATCTCTGTTCCACTACTAGCGTCTCCTCTGCTTCCTTTTAAGAAAGCTCATGAATTGCCTAGTCATCAAGGCAATGTCATCTTCATCCTTAGGTTGTGATAGATGACTCTCCAACTCCTCCACTTTCAGTGTAATGTTCTTCTCCTTTCATTGTTCACCTACATCAATTTTTATTTAACTTACTCCTTTCTCGTAAGTAATTAGTGATCCAAGAAGATTGTCAATAGAGTAAATTTTTAAATCTTTTGACTATATAATAGTAGTTATTTTTATATCATAAGCAGTAGACAAACAATGAAAAATTTTATTAACCATTTCAGCTTTCATTAGTTCCCTACTTAATGCATACAAAGAAGTGACTATCTGAGTGAATCTTGTTTACATGTCAGAAATAGATTCATTAGATTTCATGTGAAACAATTCATAGTCATGTAACAAAATATTTAGTCTAGATTGCTTTACTTCGTTAGTCCCTTCATAAGTAATACAAAGTCTATCCCATATATCATTTCCTTGACTTAAGTGCACAAAAGAAACTGTTTAAACATTTTACATTTAACTGTGCTAAGTCACGTTGTTCTGCAGTCCATTCAGTAAAGGGTGTTTCAACTCTAATACCATCAACTAATCTAGTTGGTTTTGTATACCCTTATTGAACTAAAATCCACATACTTCAATTATAATAAACTCTAAAAATTGATCTTGATTTGAAGTCTTCAACAATCTGGAGTATAATTTCCTTGAAATATTAGTACACACAAGAGCAAAACAATTCTTCCAAAATATATTAGAAGAAATAATAATCAAAGTAAAAATATTTGAATCATCAAAAACATACAAGTTGTAAGAATATTAAACATGCAAAACTAAGTATCAACTATCTCAACACCAACAACCCATGTATGGGCCTCACCAACCAGCTAAGCTACTATACCTATAATCTGAAAATTTTCCTTAAAAATTATCATAGGATTTATAACCTGAACCTGAGATGCCTGACTAGAGCTCTAACCATTGATCATATAAGGATCTGGCTGAAGTGGATCAGCCATCTCAAAATACTGAATATAGCTGAATGTAACACATGCATATGAGAATAAATAAAATGAGTGCCTAAAATATCCATAAGCATTTCACTCTTCTATAGATTAAATCTTATGGCTCAATTACAATTCACTTCTCCAACCTTATATAGATACCAAAAAGTTTGTCACAACCTAACATGATATGACCTATAATTGCATAAGTCATATCGTGTCCGATCATGATAAGATTGACCCAAAAATCTGGTTGGAGAAGTACTAAAAAAAACTTTTAATTTATATGCTACACAGAGCCACTATTGAATGCAATATAAAATAGAAGACAATTATATCTCAAATAATTTTCTATATATCATCAAAAAATATATATAATCTAAAATTTATCTACATCAGCACTTGACAATAAAGAGATTAAAAAAATAAAAACTAAGCCTTTAAAAATTAAAACTAATAAAATATACCTAAATTACAGATTAGTGATTGTTATCTAAAACTACTCATCTTGCTCCTTACCCTTCCCTAATTAGAAAATAAAAACAAAAACATGAATGAGCTAACACAGATAAGTAGGCTATTGTAGACTAAAATAGAAATCAATAACTGAAACTAAAAGAATAAAAAATATTGTGTTGTAAAAGTAATATATAGAAAATTGAGACTAAAACTAAAACGAAAGCTAAAATTGAAACAAAATGAATTATAAGTAGATATTCATTTTATTAGAATGACTCTTAGCTCAATTTTTTAAATATTTTTACAGCATTATTAATAGAATTTCATCTTTGTAGTCTACATGCCCTGGCATAATAGAATCCTACCTCTTTCACCCACTAGCGTCGATATAACAGAATATGATCTCGATCTCCCACTAACGCCGACATAACATACTCCCACGTCGTCGACCCTCAGCACCAGAATAATAGAATCCCATATCGGTCGTCCACTAGCGCCGACATCACACCATTTTTCTTTTAAATTTTTTGATGTATTTCATTAATTAAAATATTATTTTTAGATGTCAAAATAAATTCCATAGTGAAAAAAAAAAACTACAACCTTTTTAAAATTACCCAGGAAATAATCTTTAGAATATATTTAAAATGTTCATAATTTTAAACTTTATAACATATAAAAAATTTTGTGGTAAAAGATTTACCAAAATAAAGTTATTCTTATTTTTCGATAACATAAATACAAATTTCATAAAAATATTACCAAATGTATCAAATTATAAAAACTAAAATAGAAAAAACGTACTCAACCTCCACGAGCAAATTTCTCAACTGGGCAGACGGATAAAAATCACTCTGTGACTGCCCAACATTAGCTTTCTTCCTTCTCTCCCCTCTCTTTCTTCTTCTTTCTCAAAAATTTTCTTGGTTAAGCGGCATAAAGAAAAGGGATTTAAATGAGATTTAATAAAATTTATATGGCTTTAAATTTATAATAATAATAATATAATCAAATTTTAGTATAAAATTTGTATAAATACTTCTAGGGCTTAAAAATTATATGTATATATATATATATATATTTTCTCTCTCTCTCTTAGCCTACAAAGCTAGAAAATTTGTATATATGAGAAGAGGAGCATATGAAAATAGATATTTAAGAATCCTATATACTTGATTTTAGTTAGTTGTTTGAGATATAGGAAATAGAACTGATTTGTTTATGGTTTGAATATGAACAAAACATTTTCGTTTAGTGGCTCTTTATAATTTGGAAGATTTTTCTATGGGATTACTTTTAATATTAATTAAAAAGAATTAAATAATTGTCCAACCGACTATACCTGCCTTGGTAATCTATTATACCGGTCCAGTCAGTCCGACGGGACCGGCTTACGCGAACAACGGCGGAAGTCTCCACCTCCTGTACACAAGATCCAACTGCCCGATCTTCCTAGATCAGATTAGGAAGGACTTTTGAGGGAAGGAGGGAAATTTGAATGGAGGGACTGTTTAGGGATTTCCTTTTGATTTGTATGCATTAAATAGTTTGTTTTCCTAGGGTTAGGGCATCTTGAATTTGGCTGAAATTTGAGAACCTTAGGTTTAGGTTTCCTTTGGGCTCTAGCGGCGTCTAGAGAATTTGGGAAAGATCGATTCTTCTCTCGAATTAAGGATCAATTGTATCTTCCTATTTTACATTTTTATGTCATCAAATAATATAAATTATCTATTATTTTCGTGATTTTGTGTGAATTTTTGTGGAGAATTCTTGTTGTTTTCCGAAGATTGATAGGAAATACTTGAGATCTATAAGTGTTTTCTATCAAATTGGTATTAGAGCTTTTTTTGGGACCTTTGGTGGGTTGTCTTGCTAAATTTCAGTGGCTGTTCTTGGGATTTCAAAGAAGAAAGTTGTTGTTTTTGAAGGTCGAAGTCCAGATTTACATTTCTACCAAAATCCGGGCATTAATGGCGGACAAGAAAATGGATGTGTTGGAGGAACGCCTCTAAGTTGAGATTGGACAAGTGAAATTTGAAATTTCATATCCCCATACTCAAGTTTCAAATTTAAAAAAGGATGTTTCAGCCATCCATGATAAGTTCGATTCAAAATTTTCCATCCTGAAGGAGATGTTGAAGAAAGTGCTCAATGGTCAAACCAAAATATCACCATCGAAGGGAAAGGAAGGCGCCTACAGCCAGGGAGATGGGAAAAACCTGAAGCCAATCATGCAAAGGAAAGATCAAGAGGTGGTGACTCAAAAGAGAGAAGAGAGAATACCTCTCCTAGAGCCTATTCCTAAGGAGGAGCCGGGCAGAGGATATGAGGAGAGGCGTGAGGAGATAGGGAAAGAATAAAGATGTGCTGATTTGGAGAGGAGAGGGGCGAGATTGGAAAGGGAAATGGATAATTATGACCAAAGGGGGGGCTAAATTTGAAAGTGGATGGGTTTGCTATGATCCAAGGGGTGCTAAATTTGATAGGAGAATGTGGGAATTTGATGAAAGACAGGGGTATGAACATAAAAGGGATGATTAGGACACTTAAGGGGAATCACCCCCTTGGGGAATGGGAAGTTATGAAGGGAACAAAGGGAACGGAGTTTATCTGAGGGTGAAAAGCTAAAGATCCCTACTTTGAGGGAGAGGATGCCCACGGGTGGATCTACAAGGTGGAAAGGTACTTTACCGTCAACAGGTTAATGGAGGGGGAGAGACTGATGGCAGCCGGGATATGCTTGGAAGGGAGACATTTAGCATGGTACCAGTGGAGGGATATGAGGCGACCAATAAGGACCTGGAGAGAGTTTAAGGATTGTCTATTCAAACGTTTCCAAACTAGCAGGGGAGGGGACTTCTACGAGCAGTTCTTCGCTTTGATGCAGGAGGGGCATTTACATGTATATAAATTTTATATTTCATGCAGATATAAAATTTAATAACTTTGGCGCGTGCATTTATACTAGTATTACCTAAATTGTGATTGGTTGCTCTTTTTAATAATTTGCATTGATCATCATGTATTATACGGATCCTACAATATGATTAGTTTAATCATCCTTAATTAATAGGAATGCCCTAATTAGGGTTTTCTTTTTTTAATTGATCGTTCAGCACTATTGAAATCATCGTGTACTATACGGTCAAAGATAAAAAATTTCTCTAACTCACCAAATCACTTCACATGAGTGTGTGTGTGCAAGATTATTTAGCTTGGGGTCCGCTAGATATATGACTTGACAAAAAAGGTAAAAAGTACATTAAAATTTAAATTACATATAGACTCAACCATTATCTACTCGATCATGAGTTGATTGGCGTTGTAAGTAAACTTGCGGACCTAAAAAATTAGTGAGCATGACAAACAAAATAGATATGTAAGAATAGTAGTAGCAAAAAAATAATAATATTTGTTATCACCAAAATCATTGTACTTATGCCTAGATTTGCAACAGTACAAACACTTGAAATGATCGTATAGTGCAATATTGTTTGTACTAGCTGAAAGGGCTATTTTGAACTAATCGTACAGGACGATCCTAGATCAAAATAAATGATCAGTGCCGTTATAATTAAATTTTTAGGGTTTTTTGAATTCCTCTATTTAAGCTTTCTCAAGACACTTGGTAAGTGTCTTTGACATACATTGAGTCTCTATTCTTCGTAAGAAAACATGAAGAGAGAGCCTTGAAAAGGATAGAGGAAAAGGTGGAGCTTTAGAGGGAGAAGATCCTTATGAGTTTCAAGGGAGTGTGGATGGGGTTTTACAAGATTTATTTGTTCAATCTTACATTTTAGTACCATTATATTCAAGATTTATCTTAAGGGAAGTTTTGGGAAGAAGAAGATCTCTTTGGTGTCAAAGGACCGGCTACTCCGCCACATCGAGGAAGGTAAAAGCGATTCAAGGCTCTCTGCTTGTGAAAGGATTTGTGTTCCTCTACCATCTCCTAGAGGGAGAAAAAGGATTATGGTCCTCTACTGCACCAGATTGGTGGAAGAGATTTTGTAAGGGCTTCTCGGCCTAATTGTGGGGGCTAAAGGGGAGTCACTAAAAGTTTACCTGGAGTGGGTGACTTTATGGAGTGAACATAGGCCAGGTTCATCGAACCGTTATAAATCTCTAGTGTGTTTATTCTTTGTTTTATTGTTCTACACTTTATTTTTCATATTTATTTTTGAGATAACTATATGGTCAAAAATCTCTGATTTTTTGTTATTGTGAAATTACTTTGCTCCGCATCAATAGTCAAAATTAATATTTTTTAGATATTTCAAAAAGCTATAAAAAGGAGGTTTTTTATGTTTGTTTAAAGAAGTTTTTAAATTATCATTTCACCCCCCTCTTGGTTAGCCTCGGGCTAATTCTGTAAGGTTTAACAATCTTTACGAACTTTTAGAATACAATATAAAATAAAAAACAATTGTATCTCAAATAATTTTCTATATATCATCACAAAATATATATAATCTAAAATCTATCTACAATAGCACTTGATAATAGAGAGATTAACAAAATAAAAGTCAAGCTTTTAAAAATTAAAACTACCAAAATACATATATTAGAGATTAGTGACTGTTATCCAAAACTTCTCAGCTCGCTCCTAACCATTCCCTAGCCTAAAAATAAAAACAAAAGCAGTAATGAGCTAACATAGATCAGAAGGCTATTGTAGACTAAAACAGAAATCAATAATTGAAATCAAAAGAAAAAAATTACTGTATTGTAAAAGTAATGTACATAAAACTAAGACTAAAACTAAAATGAAAGCTAAAATTGAAAAAAAAAATGAACTATAAACTGATATTCCTTTTATTTGAATTGCTCTCAGCCCAAAATTTTTAATATTTTTATAGCTTTGTTAACATAATTTCATCTCGGTAGTTTGCATGACCTGGCATAATAGAATTCCACCTCTTTCACCCACTGGCGCCGGCATAACAAAATCTCACCTCGATCACCCACTGGCCCTGGCATAACATAATCCCACCTTGTCGACCCTTGGCACTAGAATAACAAAATCTCATCTCGGTCCTCCACTGGCGTAGACATCACATCATATTTCTTTCATATTTTTTGATGTATTTCATTAATTAAAGTACTATTTTTAGATATCAAAATAAATTTCATAGTGGAAAAAAAATTAGTCTTTTTAAAATCACACAGTAAAAAAATATTCATAATATGCTTAAAATGTTCATAATCTTAATCTCTATAACATATAAAAAATTGTATCGTTAAAGATTTACCAAAACAAAGTTATCATCATCTTTCGATAACATAAATACAAATTTGATTAAAAAATATCAAATTATTAAAAACTGAAATAGACAAAACATTACCAACCTCGACGAGCAAATTTTTCAATTGGGCTGATGGAAAAAAATCACTGTACGACCACCAAATACTAGTTTTCTTTCTTCTCTCTCCTCTCTTTCTTCTTCTTCCTAAAAAAATTCCTAGATTAAGCTGCATAGAGAAAAGGGATTTAAATGATATTTAATAAAATTTATATGATTGTAGATGTTTATATAAAATAACAATAATATTATAATCAAATTTTAGTATAAAATTTGTATAAATACTTTTAGGGCTTACAAAATTATAAAAAAATATTCATAAAAATACACATTTTATTTAATTTTTTTTTAAATCATTTTGCAAAACGGACACTTGATAATCTCAAAATTTCCGCTTGGACCGATAGGTGACAATTTTTAAGGAATTTCATTGGTGCTTAAAAATTATGAAAAAATTAATAAAACTAAGCACAATAATATGTATCATATGGCGAAAATAATTTGTGATTTGAATTTATAATGATTATTGAATAAATTCAGGAGATGTTCCAGCGAGTGGTAGAGCAGTGCTGTAAAGATTGAGAATGAGGAAGGTTTAGGATGTTTGATTTCTATTAATTGTATTTGTATTTGCTTTTGTAGTATTTATTAATATCATCGGTGTGCAAGATATACATGTGCATTTCCTAAACTTACTATATTTAAATTATATTATTACTAAATAGGAATATAGGATTTTACTATGTATATAAATATTATATTTCTTAGCTAATACTTAAATATTTAAGATTGTTGCGTCCTAGAATATTCATGGAGGTAGAGAAATATGAAATTAATGTCTTAGATTTGTACAAGGATCCAACACACAAGCAGATAAAAGAGAGGGTGTAGCGTTCATAAGAGACATCCGAGTTTTTACATGGAAACTCCTGAAAAGGGGGAAAAATCATAGGGCCTGACCTAGTTTAAATGTATCCACTATTATTTGCAATCGATTACAAATGAGGCCATTCCTTGGGGAGATGGCCTTAGGTTGATGTAGCAAATGTACGTCATATATATTACATGGTGGGAATTGGAAGAATTAGTATGGAAATATTCATTTAGTCGGTAGAACCATAGTTTGTGGGTGATGGAGGTCAGAAAGATAGTAGTTTGGTAACTGTGGTCAGAAGGATTGTTTACTAGTGAGGGAGGTCGAAAGGACCGTAGTCGATGGGAGATTGGTCAAAAAGATCGTAGTCATAAGGTGGTAGTCCAGTAGAAGTTTGAGCATTATTCGGTGGCTAGTGGAACTCCAACTTCTATCGGTGGTCCAGTTAACATTCAGACCTTAGTTGGTGGTCTGGCGGTTGTTTTGCAAAACTCCGGCATTAGGCGGTGGTCTGGCAGAACTCTAGTGTCGGGCGATATATGGTCGTGCAGAAGTTCAGCATTAGGCGGTGGTCCTGATCGAAGTCCGACATTAGGCTTTGGTTTGGTCCTAACGGAAGTCAGGCGTCAGGCAATGGTCCGACATAACTCCTGCGTCAGGTGGTGGTCTGGCAGAACTCTAACGTCGGGCAGTGCTCTAAAAATTATGAAAAAATTAATAAAACTAAGCACAATAATATGTATCATATGGCGAAAATAATTTGTGATTTGAATTTAATGATTATTGAATAAATTCAGGAGATGTTCCAGCGAGTGGCAGAGCAGTTCACAGTCATGTTTACTATTCAATGAAAGGCTTTCCTTTATTGTTATATAGGAGAAGGGATGGATGAGATAGAGTTTACTGAGGCAGAAAGCAATATGAATGATTTTGTTTTATAGTACAAAGCAGTATCATGATGCTACTGCATATGAAGATGATGAAGCTTATCCTAACGAGGCTGAATGATTTTTTTATTTCTTCATTTGAACATAATGTCTGTAAGTGCTGTAAAGATTGAGAATGAGGGAGGTTTATGATGTTTGATTTCTATTATTTGTATTTGTATTTGTATTTGCTTTTGTAGTATTTATTAATATCATCGGTGCGCGAGATATTTAAGTGCATTTCCTAAACTTACTATATTTAAATTATATTATTACTAAATCGGAATATAGGATTTTACTATGTATATAAATATTCTATTTCTTAGCTAATACTTAAATATTTAAGATTATTGCATCATAGAATATTCGCGGATGTAGAGAAATATGAAATTAATGTCTTAGATTTGTACAAAGATCCAACACACAAGCAGATAAGAGAGAGGGTGTAGCATTCATAAGAGACATCTGAGTTTTTACATGGAAACTCCTGAAAAGGGGAAAAAATCATGGGGTCTGACCCAGTTTAAATGTATCCACTATTATTTGCAATCGATTACAAATGAGGCCATTCCTTGGGGAGATGGCCTTAGGTTGATGTAGCGAATGTACGTCATATTACATGGTGGGAATTGGAAGAATTAGTATGGAAATATTTGTTTAGTCAGTAGGACCATAGTTGGTGGGCGACAGAGGTCAGAAAGATAGTAGTCTGGTAATTGTGGTCAGAAGGACTGTTGCCTAGTGAGGGAGGTTGAAAGGACCATAGTCGATGGGAGAGTGGTCAAAAAGACCGTAGTCATAAGGTGGTAGTCAAGTAGAAGTTCGAGCATTATTCAGTGGTCTCGTGGAACTCTGACTTCTGTCGGTGGTCCAATTAACGTTTAGGCCTCAGTCGGTGGTCCGGCGGTTGTTTGGCAGAACTCCGGCATTAGGCGGTGGTTTGGCATAACTCTAGTGTCGGGCGATGGTCCTACAGAAGTTTAGCATCAGGTGGTGGTCCTGATGGAAGTCTGACATTAGGCTTTGGTCTGGTCCTAACGGAAGTCAGGAGTCAGGCGATGGTTCCACATAACTCCAGTGTCAGGTGGTGGCCTGGCAGAACTCTAACATCGGGCAGTAGTCTGGCAGAACTCCGGCGTCGAGTGATGGTTCAGCAGAACTCCAACATCAGGTGGTGGTCCAACGGAACTTTGGGAGGTGGTTGAGGAGGAACGAGGAGGCAAGTGCGATCTCCAATCTCTCTCTTGATTCCTTGCTTGGGGGTCCCCTTTTATGAGAAAGGGGGATCTATTTATAGATTTTCTAGAGTGGCATGGCTTGTAAATAGATGGAATATCAGGGGTAAGTTAGAGTAGTTTGGATGGACGATCGATGTTGATTCCCTTGATTATAAACCATTTACTAGACATTTGAATGTCTTATTGATTTCAGTATTCAGTGATCTTTGGCTCATTGCATGTCACTTTGGAAACCATTTGGTAATCCTACTTGTGGTTTGAGCCTTCCCACAAGTTCTTGATTTGAACTCATTTGGGCTCAGATTGAGTCAATTATCGTGTCGTTGGGTTTGTAATTATGAGACGCTCAGTTTGACTGCAGGTTTACTAAAATCAAAGTTCGGATGGTCCCAATTTTAATTTTGGAAGTTTCCAACTTGATTTTGCCTTGAGATTCATGCATGATCAAGATGATTTTTAATGATATATCAATTGCCCCTTTATTTTAAGACATCGAGGCCTACAGAGTCCGAAAATATATGTTACAACTTTTAGGAAATTTTTTATGCAACTTAAAATTTCAAAATAATCTATTCTTTGACATAGATGTCCTAATTGGCTATAAAAGTGTCGAAATTGAGTCTGAAATGTCGAAAAATGGTCACTCGAACTCTAAAAATGTCAGAATTGGACTTTCCATGCCAAAAATTGGAACCCGAGGAAAAATTGGCCCACCTGGTCTGCTTGCTTACCCATCGTGTCCCTGGCCCGATTATAAGACATTCCTTGGTTATGCATGCGACCTTTCTACTTGTCTGTGTCAGCTCTTTGGCCCGCTCAAGTTCATGAATGTGGGTCAATAGTGGAGTAGTGGGTTGGGTTGAGTCATAACCCATTAGTAGAGTAGTGGGAAGGTGAGAGTCATGGCCTATGAATGGAGTAGTGGGAAGGTGGGAGTTATGACCTATTAGTGCTCCTCCTTTCCTCTTTCCTTCCCTTCTTCTCCTCAAGTTGAGTCGTTCCTCTGGTCATATTAAGGCAGTATCTCCTATCCAGGTCTAGGGCCTCTCACTATGTAGGAGTCTCCTCCTCCTTTCCTCTTTTCTTTCCTTCTTGTCCTCAAGGTGAGGCCTTCTCCTGGTCCTATTGAAGCAGTATCCCCTATCCAGGTATAGGGCCCATTTCTATATTGAAGGGAACTTTTCCTCCTTCCCCCTTCTCTCCCCTTCAATTCTCTTACTATATGGGCGGCCTTCCCCTATCTTTAAATAAGTAGTATCCATTATCTAACTGTATGGCCCCTCTCTATACAGAGGTCATGATGGGGGATCACCCTTCTTTGAGATATCCCCAGACCAAGAGAGATTCACATCTATAGTTGGTTGATGATGGAGGTCAAAAAGATCGTTGTCAAGAGACTGAGGTAATAAGGGTTGTAGTTCAACGTCAGATAGAAGTCCGATAAAAGTCTGGCAATGGATGAGTATCCCAACGACGAGTGGAAGTCCTGTGATGGACAGAAGTCCAGTCACGGGCCGAAGTTTGACGTCGGGTAGAAGTCTAATGAAAGTTCAGAGACGAACAGAAGTATGGAGACGGGCAACAGTTTGACTGCATGAGGAAGTTTGGCTAGGGTAAAAATTTAGTGATGGGAGGAAATTCGGTGTAGCATAGAAGTTTGATGAAAGTTTGGCGATGGGTAGAAGTTTGATTGTGATCGACAACGGTCAACAAACAGGTGCCAGAGCTGAAGGGAAAAGTGTGTTGACAATAGTAGTTGGGCAAGGGGCCACTAATATCTAATATGGCGAAGGGACAATGATGGTTGCAGTTGAGTCATACGTTTTTGGAAGTAGTCTACATCCATACCAACTAGCGCGGACAGCAGGCATACCTAACCGAAGGGGTCGAAGTAATGTACCCTGTTAGTAGTCTAGTGACACACCAATACTGTTAATTGAGTGGAGGCTTGATGATGATCGAGTTATAACTTTTCTTTGAAGAGGAAGTTTAAGAAACACATCAATGTGTAGTAGAGAAAATGTCACTTAAATCCATCAGGGATATTCGACAATTTTGAAGTTGTTTGTTAGAGCGTTACTTGATGATGTTAACCCATATAGAATAGATCGAGAGAATTCACCAAAGATATATGACATATCCAAGGTTGTATATAAGAGCACTACTTGATAAAATTAACATATATGGAACAGGTCAAGAGAATCCACCAAGAATATATGATATATCCGAGATTATATATTAGATCACTACTATGTCACATTAATATGGAAGAGGTCGAGAGAATTCACAAAGAAAATATGACATATTTGAAGTTGTATGTCAAAGTACCTATGTGAAAGAGGTGGAGAGAATCCATCATGGATGTCTGACCTATATGAAGTTATATGTCAGAGCATTACTCGATGATGATACTATGTATGAAAGAGGCCAAAAAAATCTACCAAAGATGTATGACCTATCCGATGTTATATGTCAGAGCAATGCTCAATGACGATAACCTTTATGAAAGAGGTCAAGAGAATTCACAAATGATGTATGATCTATTCAAGGTTATAAGTCAGAGTACTGCTCGGTGATATTAACCTATACAAAAGAGATCAAGAGACTTCATCTAGGATGTATGACATATTCGAGATTATATGTCAGAGTACTGCTCGATGATGTTAATTTTTATGGAAGAGATCGAGAGAATTCACCAAGAATGTATGACCTATTCGAGATTGTATGTCAGAGTACTACTCGATAAAATTAATATATATGAAAGAGGTCGAGAGAATCCACCAAAGATGTGTGACCTATCCGAGGTTATATGTTAGTGAACGGCTCGAGGATGTTAACATATGTGGAAGAGATCGAGAGAATCCACCAAGGATGTGTGACCTATCCAAGGTTGTATGTTAGAGCACTGCTCTATAATTATAACATGTATGTAAGAGGTCAAGAGAATCCACCAAGGATGTATGACTTATCCGGTGTTATATGTCAGAGCACTGCTCGATGATGTTAACTTGTGTGGAAGATGTTTAAATGACTCCCCCTGGGATCAATTTTGCCTTGATTAGAAGAGAGTAAATGTTGTGTGTCTCCCGAATTGAAGGTGAAGAATGATCTATCTTAAGACCAGTACTGACTTTTTGAGGTCAAGATTAAGACCTTGCCCAAGGAGTAGAAGTCCAATTGAGGACTTATGATTTATTGGAAGCATCCTTGCATTCACTGGGAGTTTCCTGAAAATAGTTTCCCTTGATATTGTCTTAGATGTTGGAAGAATTAGAGGAATCTTCTTGACCACGGCTATAATCAAAGTTGCCCGCAAGTTTACTTTTAATTTCCATAAAATTAATGCAGTAATAGCTGATGCCAAGATGTTGACATGAACTACCTTTTGAAGTTGGAGCAAAAATTACCCCTCCAATCGGGAATCATGTTCCCATAGACAGCATCAAACTATTGCATCATGAAATATTTACGGTTGTAGAGAAATATGAAGTTTAAAGTCTTAGCTTTGTACGAAGATCTAACATACAAGCAGATAAAAGAGAACATGTAGCATTCATAAGATACACTAGAGTTTTTACATTGAAAACCCTAAAAAGGGGGAAAAACCATGGGGCCTGGCACAATTTGAATGAGTCCACTATTATTTGCAGTCGATTACAAATAAGGCCCTTCATTGGGGGGAAGTCCTTGGGCTGATGTAGCAAATGTACATCATATTATATTGTGGGAATTGAAAAAATTAATATTGGAATATTTGTTTAGTCGGCATAACCATAGTTGGCGAGCAATGGAGGTCGGAAAGACCATAGTTTGGTGATGGTGTTCAGAAGGACTATTGTCTGGTGAGGGTGGTCGGAAGAACCACAGTCGACAGGAAATAATGGTAAGAAAGATCGTAGTCGTAAGACAATAGTGCGACGGAAGTCTGGGCGTTATTCGATGGTCTAGTGGAACTCTGACTTTTGTCGGTGGTTCGATAAAAGTTTAGGCCTCAGTCGGTGGTTCGATGGTGGTTTGGCAGAACTCTAGCATCAGGCGGTGGTCTGGCAAAACTCCGACGTCGAGATGTGGTCTGGTGGAAGTCTGACGTCTGGCGGTAGTCTGACAAAAGTCCGGCATCATGTGTTGGTCTTGACAGAAGTTCGGCGTCAGGCGGTGGTCCGGTGGAACTCCAGCGTCAGGTGGTGGTCTGCAGAACTCCGACGCCGGGCAGTGGTACGATAGAACTCCAGTGCCGGGTGGTGGTCCGATGGAACTTCAGCGTCAGGTGGTGGTTCGGCGGAAGTTCGGCCAGTGGTCGAGGAGGCAAGAACGATCTTCGATCTCTCTTATGATTCTTTGCTTGGGGGTTCCCCTTTCATGTCAAAGAAAGGGGGGGGGGGGGGAGGGGGGCGTAAAACTTGACCTGGGGGAGGAGGGGTGCTCTATTTTTAGATTTTCTAGTGGCATGTCTTGTAAATAAATGAAAAATCAGAGGTAAGTTGGAGTGGTTTGGTTGGACGTCCGATATTAATTCCCTTGATAATAGACCATCTACTAGATATTTGAATGTCTTAGTGATTTCAAAATTCAGTTATATTAAGCTCATTGGATTCATCTCGTCGAGTCGCTCAATTCAACTATAAGCATGTCATGTTTGGAATTTTTTTAAAAGTAGATTTCGGAAATTGTCTGTCATACGCCAACACGATAGGAATTTTTCATCTATGAGTAGTGTTCTATTATGTTTTGTCACCATAGCCAATAGTTTCAACAGATAACAACATTTAATAAGGATAATGTAAGGCATCAACAACAACTCTGATTTTTGATATTAACACTAAGATTTAAGTGTGACTTCTTTGATTGTGATTTCCTCTTCTCAAAGGAGCACAACTAACAAAATAAGCAAACAAACCTTAAGGACTCTTATACCATAGAGTTCTTCTAACTTCAATCACGTAATATATTTTAAACCTTGCATGTTTATTACATTGAATCTATGCCTTCCTATGAGAAAAGGCATCATTTATAACTAATATTAAATACTGGTGGAATCATTTAACTATATCAAGCCTCATAATTTTTCTCTTTCATAGATTTTGCATGTAAAAATCCTAGTGACTCTTACAATTATTATTCATTTTTTTATTTCAATGTGCCGGATTTCCCTATAAAATTAAGATATTAAAATCTCTCTTTATATATGTATTATTTTTACTAGGAGAAATAAGGTATTTTTTATTTTTTAATAATTTAACCACTGAATTAGTAATTAATAAAAATATATGTTAAATATATAATTTATGAAAGATTTAAATGTTAACTCTTACATGCGGACTCAGTTGATCCGTCCATCTATTTTATATGTCCATCCAACGGTGATTAGACACTAACTTTAACTTCCATTCAGTATAAACCGCAGAAGAGTATATATGTAATATGTTCTAAATTTCGTTCTCTCTCTGTCCTTTTTCTCGATCATTACTGCCTCTCTCCTCTCTCTCTCTGCGCACAGGGAGGGGAGAGAAGAAAGAGAAGGAAAATAGGAGAAGTCAAGAGAAAGAAGAATGGTGATGTGGGTATTTGGGTATGGCTCTTTGATCTGGAAAGCTGGCTTTCAATATGACCAGAAGGTCGCTGGCTTCATCAAAGGTTATCGCCGAGTCTTTTACCAAGGTAAACATCTCTCTCACTCTCATTCCTCTCTTTTGCTTGATCGGTTTCTCTCTAATGGTATAATGCCTTACGGGTCTTGGATTGGAGCAGGGAGCACGGACCACAGAGGAACCCCAGCGTTTCCCGGGAGAACGGTCACCTTGGAGCCAGCTCCAGGTGATTTATGTGTAAGTTTACACCCTTCACCTAAATTTTTAACATGTGTGTGTGTGTGTGTGTTTTTTTTTTTATTGACTTGCTTACTATTGATTGCTTCTTAGTTTTTGATCGGTGTAAGGAATGAACTTTAAATTTAATTGTGCGTTTTTATGTTCTTCGCTTGCGCTATTTCTTGTAGGATCAATATTTGTTTGTCTAACTCCGTGGTCCTGAGAACAATGTTTACTTTCTTGTTATTTTGGGATACGTTTTTAGGGTTTTCCTCTTCTCTAATTCCAGTCGTTGGGTATTGATGAGGATATTCCATGAAATTGAACCAGTAGATTCGGATGGGCTTCATTAAGCTAATATGAATTAACAAGAACATTAGTTTATGTTACATTTGTTTTCATGGATGCAAATTGAGCTATGTTAAAAAAAATCATGGATATGAGTTTCTAGTGGCGGAGCCAGAAATTTTGTTCAGGAGGGGCCTAAATTGAAATAATTATGTTTTCCGCCTCATTTGAAAGGTTAGAATATATTAAAATAGTCCCGTTTGCCTTCTCATTACCGGAGCAAAGAGGAGTTGTAAAATCAAAATTAAGAATACAAATAGCATGACCCTTAGAGTTTAGAAGACATAAACATGGTGGTTTTTTTTGGGGGCGAGAGAGGAGCGAAAGGAAAAATGAAAGCCGTGCTCAAGGTCGTGACTCGTGAGTCGTGAAAGAGGAGCAACGAGGAAAACGAACCATTGATGCTTTTCATGTGTCCAGGAAAAATATTGGTGGCTTCTCTGGATTAATAAATAATTTTAAAAGGAAGAATTACAAAAATTAGAGTAGGTTTTCTCGTTGGCGAACTTGTTGCTCTATTAAGCCACTAAAACAATCAGCTTTAAGCCCCTTTAGGCTTTCAATTTTAGCTTTAGCCAAATTCTTTAGTGGAGATATCTCGTACTAAGTCATGAGTGCGCGGCCACTGCATTTCCACTGCGCAAGAAGGGCGAGGAAAAGCAAAAAGTACCCTTCACAATAATTAATTAGATCATTAGCAGTGCAAAAATAATTAAATAATTTGTGGCAAGTTAATATTTAATAATTATTATTAAATAATGAATAATTAGTTAAGGATAAAAGTTTTAATAAAATCATATTTAAATAGTTAAGTATTTTAAATAATAATTAATTAAATAGCCCTATAACTCTACATCAAAATCTTTTTTCATCATTCCGTCCACAATTGAAGGTCATTCCTCCCTCTCTATCTTTCTATATTTTACCCCATTAGTCTTTCTCTCTCTACAGCTGAAGCATTGCATGGTCCGGTTAGAGAATCTAGAGGATAGATTGAAGACTTGAAATGGAAGAAGTCTGTAATAAATAAAATGAAAGGTAAACGGATTGTACCCCTTTTTTTTTGTGGGGGGGGGGTCCCTCCGGCCATGTTTGTTTCCCTTTGCCTTAAATAATTGCTAAGCCCCTTTATTTTCCAGAAAGGGATTTTAGTTGTTAGCTAAGAATATATCTACTCTCTCGCTTTACCCAAGAGCACTCATCCCATTGCAACATGTTTCTGAATATCAAAGAAGGAATTCTCCAACATAAGTGAGATTCCTCCCTCACTTTAATCTATTGAATCTACCCCTTTCAAAATACTAAATCCTCTGCTCATGATTAATAATTACCTACTCATTGTTTAATCTATATTCACTTTAACTCACCCCAAGCACTTTCTATCCTGGCCGAAATTTTGAAGAAGCTTTTTTATTGTTTTTAGTGTGTTAAACCGATCTAGGAAGTCTTAGTCCTAAATCCTAAATCCTAAATCCCTCTATCAATGTTAAGATAGATATTATATTGTTTACATTCTTAGTTTTGGCACAAACAACGACCTTAAACTTTCATTTATCATCAAGCAAAGACACTAATCTATGATGCACTGACACTTCATGTGAAGAGGGCATGTAGTTTCCGACACGTGTCGGACACTGACACATGCTCAACACATGTCAAACATAGCTTCCACACAACCAATTAAAAAAAATTAAAAAATCAAACATGCATGTTCAATTTTATTATTTTTCATTTATCTCTCTAACACCTTTTTGACAAATATTACCACCTTAAATTTTTCTTTCTCGCAGGCTCAACTAGGATTTGGGTTGACGTTAACTGATTTATGCATCCAACCCCATCTTCTAAAGCCCAACTCTCGCATACTCGTCTCCCAACGTCTTCTCCCCTCCCGATGCCAAAGGTTAACTACAAAATTCGATGACCGTCGTTCTTTCTCTTAACGATAATGCCAACCCCACAACCTACTGAGACAATGATTGACATTCTCTTTTCCCGGTGTCAAAGCCTGAGGTCATCCAAATAAATATTAAATAATTAAAGGAAATGGATATGAACTCTCTAAATAAACAACCTTTAACTATAACTCTATAAGTTTATTACATAATGAAACATCATTTATAAAAGAATTTTCATATATATAATTTTATTGTTCATGTTATGATTTTGTCTATCATTTGTTTAAGTTGTGCTATTTGATATTTTATTTGTATTTTCATGTATATTATGCAATTTGCGATAAAAATTAATGAGCATTATTATATCACTATAAGTTTATTCTATTTATTTCATTTAATTTATATGCTTTCTTTAACTTTAAAATATTTTATTGTGTCCAATGTGTGTCCGTATCCTATATTTTCAATTATAAACGTGTCCTATGTCCATATCGTGTCCTGTCAGTGTCTGTGCATCATTGACACTAATTGATTTGACCATTGATTTTGAATTATTCTACTAGAAACCATCATGGTTAAAATTTGAAATATTTCCATAGTAAATCCTACTTAAAATCAATCAAAAGGAAAACCTGCATGACCTTTAAAGAAGTGGGAAGAAGGGTTTAATAAATTAGAGTTGCGTATTAATAACCATGGTAAACCCTACTAAAATAAAGCATAAGGAAAATTTTATATGACCCTAAAGATGTGGACCGAAAAATTTAACAAATCAGGGTTGCTTGTTACAACCGTTGTGAATAGATGACTCTCTAAAATTCAGAATCATCCAAAACAAGGAAGAAAATTGCTACATCCAGTTTTACACAACAAAGGAAAAGGAAAATGAATCTTAAAGAGTTGTAAGAAGAAGATGACTTGGAAATGGAATCTAAAGAAGAAAATGAAGATGCCAAACCGGTCTAATACCTTTAAAGATTTATGCAAAATAGAATTTACCAAGCTATGGTTTAGCAATCAGCAAAGAAAAGCTAGATGAATGATTAGATTATCTTGATTAGAATTATCCTTCTAGGCATTCATTTGTTAGATATTTGAGTATAAGGATTGTGACATGTCAAGAGTGCCTTGAACAAGATTAACAAGAATATTAAAGCTCAATTATACCCTATCAGCTTTAAAAAAAAAAAAAACCAGATCATGCAAGGAAACTTAGAAGACAAGTCACAGCCTTAGCAGTTCCGTTTGGGTAGTATTCTATTTTCAAGAACTATGTTTTTGGTTTCCATGAAGGTTCATCCAACGAACAAAAGCTTTTCTTGCTAGAAACATCCTTGTGGTATACTTTAAATCAATTGCATTTGAGAAGAACATGCCAAACAACATTTAAGATTATGAATCTGAACCAAAAAAAAAAAAAAAAACACAAAAAAGATTAAAGATCATCTGAAGTTAAAAAGAAATGAAGAAAGCCGTTTTGCTCTGCTGTCAAGATAAGCAACAACAGAAGTGTTCGAAACTATTATCAGGAGAAGTGGTCCAAGATGGGGGAAAACAAGACAAGCAAGATAACACTGCTAATGGTACAAACTCATTGAAGTTTTAGATTTGTACGATGCTGACTGCTTGCATCATCAACCATACATTCCTTGTCTTTAACTGCTTATGATAACAATAAGGAGAAGAAATGTGAAAATCTCTTTTGCTTAGGAAAACAACCTATTATAAGTGTTAAAATGAATTCAACATGCGAAAAAATATGATATCTGAAATCTTAGTTGAAAAATTGGGATTGTTTACTTTCGGGCATCCAAATCTATATTAATTGGTTGTTTAAAGAAGGGCATTAAGCACAAGGTTACCAATAAATGTTTTTTTCTTCTCGAAATTGTCATCGTAAGGAAATTCATGGATGTATCTTTTAAGGTGGTTCATTTACATGTGTATCATGTAACTTCAATAACCTTATTTACTAGTTAGAGATGCCATTTACTTTTGAGTAAGCAATAACAAGTACTTACGAAAATGAATAAAAAATTATAATCAACAAGTCTATAACACCATATTTGAAGAACTTCGATATTTTTTGGTAAGCGAAGATGCTTTTGCATGCAATGGATTAAAACATATTATAATTATAATTATAATTATAATTATAATTGTGTCAACCGTCCAAAATCTTAATCAGTACTAGAAGAAGAAGCAAACCAAGAGATACCACCACAAGCAAAATTCAGCAAACCAAGAGATACCACCACAAGCAAAATTCAACAATCTCTGCCACCAAAAATTAACTCACATCGCCAATACCATATGCCAAGGTGCTAAGTAATCCAGAGAGAAGAGCTCCTTATCTACCAAGAGCATGAAAACCTCCAAGTAAAAAGAAAAGCATGAAATCAAATCATCAAATATTTTGTGGGAATTCTTATGTACAAGTATCAAGCCTTTAAATTAGAGGAAGGCTTTATAAGATAAAGTTAGAAAACACCCACGGTTAAGTTGGAGAGATGGATTTTGCTCATCTTCAATTTATTTATAGGAAAACCTATAGTTGGATTTATGATCTAAGAGACCTTCTTACCAAATTGGATCAATCAAACCTAAATTGGCTATTGGGTTCTTAAACTTGAATTAACTTTAGGCCAACCCAACTGGTAGGTTGAGCTATTATGAATTGACATGATCATTGGGCTAAAGTTAGTATAAAAATAAGTAGGGCTAAATAAAGGATTATGTGATAGAAGGCTACAAGAAAATAATTTAGGGAGCTAAAAGTTCCATGGAGCACCACATCACAAAATTTGCTGTATCATCAAGCGTGGTCATTCATACAAGTTTTTACTAATATTTACATATCTAAGGAAGGAGGTCAACCACTTAGTCTTAACCCCCTCATAATTTTTTAGTATCTCCTTAGCATAAATATGAGAAAAAGGTTAGGGATATTTGAACTTATATATATTTGATTTGAATTTGGTTAAGTTTTTTATGTTTGTTTCTTTATTTCTTGTCTATCAATAGAACCATGTAAGCTCAGCTTCCTTAAATAATTCTTGCATCACTATACACTTTTCACCATCACATAGTGGTAGATCATATCTATCTACAAAGGCTTTCACTCTCTAGTCTAGACACTCTTTATTTTCTTTGATTGTTCCAGGGCTCTCATCTCAAGGAGACAACATCTGACATTTCAAGCATGGAAGGAATTTTCACATAGCAAAGAGACCACCTTGTCTGACTCATTAATATACTTTATTTTTAATCCTAATTATCATCTCATCTTTAATTATTTTATATCCCTCTTTTGCTTATTTAATCCACATCCTCTATCCATTGTTAGAAACTTTACTTATTTCCTTATATTTACCCCTATTTCTTTCAGTATTCTGCATCGCACAATCTCTTTATCATTAAAATTAACTGCCCCCTCTCCTTTCTTCTGCCTCGTTTCTCTCACATCAAAGTTCAATGTTTTTATGTAAAACCCACCCCTTTATTTTTTTGTTGTACAACACCCCCAATAGAGTTTCCCTATCCCAAAATTCAAATCAAGCCTTCTTTTTGAATTCCCACCATATTATTGGCTTGAAACATTGAATTAATAAACAATTTTACAAAATTCTCCCCAAAATATGTCTAACCACTTTAACCTAATCCTATCTTATCATCCACCCTTACCAATATCCACACCTTATCCTATTTTTTGTATGCAACCTATTTTATCCTCCCATTTTAATCCTATTCTAATACCCCCTCACCCATATCAATTTTTTTTCATTGAAAAACTCTATTTTATTTTTTTTTCTTTCTATGAGTTTCTTTTATTGTTTGGACACTACAAAAGATGTTTTGTTCTTTCTTCAACTATATTTAAATTTCTGAAGAAGAGTAGTTTGCAGCAAGCAGTTATGGATTATATGTCATGTCACAATATTTTTTATTATTGCCATTGTGTTTCTTTTCTGAGTTCATCATTAGTCTTTAATTATGTCCTTATTTTAACGATCATAGGCAATATGGCCAAGTCTTATTTTATGAAAACTTTAATTATTCGATCTCATCTTATAGGATTTTCTCTTATAATTAGATGTCAAAGATCATATAATAGTGGACAATGATTATTGGAATGAAAAATTGATGCTTTGTATTGCTCTTCCCTCCTCTTAGGTTATGTGCTAGGTTTCTTCTTCTCTCTTTCTTCTTTTTCCTCAACTTCTTCAAGACTTCCACATATCTTTAGTCTTAACTCTACATCATGTTAGCTATGCTCAAACCACACAATTCTATTTTTCATTATCTTATTTTCAGTAGAATCCCACTGACTCTCCATTATAATAATGCATCGGTATATCTTTCATAATTTTACCTCAAATCTTAACATTCTCACTTTATCAAGTTATCTTAGTCTTAAACAACTCTTTTATCTTTTATTATTCATTTTCTATATAATATATCTAGTCTAGTTAAAATTTCATTGTGTTTCTTTAGTTATAAAGCTAGCTATGCCTTCAAATCTCTATGATTTTTTTATTGCATAGTAAAATTTGTTCCTTTTAATCATCAAACTTAAATTTTAAAAGTTATATCCTTATGTATATCTCATTCTTTTATATAGATCCAAATTATTTATGATCAAACCTAAGCATCACTTAATGTTTTGGCAACATCGACCAGCAATTATTAAAATCATAGCAACTCCGATTTTATATGATATATTCGACCATTATTTTATTAATTTAAGCTTCTTATATTCTATGTATTTCCTACGTTATTCTAATTTTCACTTATATTTGCTAAATTTTCTTCTATTGTAACTGTATCATATGCAAATAGTATGCATTAAGATACCTCTTTCAATTTCCTTTATAAGCATCTCATTGCCAATTTAAAAATCTTCAAATTTAATTCTTACCATTCTTGTATCTCAATCATGATTGCGTACTTCGAGGTGTCATTCCACAACTATTCTAAGTCTATTGTTTATATGTTTAATAACATGCATATATCTTTAGCAAACACCTTGTCATCATGATGAAAACATTAGTTATCATGATACTCCATCATATGACTTCTCAAAATCAATAATAACCATATGAAGATCCTTTTTTATTTTTCTTGTTCATTAATTGCCTTAAAATAATATCTTCTATAGATCTTTCTAGAACAATAATAAATTGATTCTTTTACCCCAAATTGTTTTTATTTTACTAAGCTCCATTATACTCACCAGTAGCTTTATTTTATGACTCAAAGATTTGATTTTCTTTGTCATAATATTGAACAAATTGTTTGGCTTTCAATTTTGGGAATATTCTTGTTTTCCAATTATTTGATATTTTGTCTTTAAGATTCAATTGAAAAATTTTGTGGGTCAAATTATTCTGCTGTCTTCTAACTTCAAATCTCAATCGGTATCTTATATAGAGTTAAAGCTTCTCCTTTATGTGTTTTCTTCAAAATTAACTATACATTTTTTTAATCAATCTATAATAAAGTTAGTGATATTGTCAATTCTGTGCTTCTTAAAAGATTGAAATGGATATCTGCTTTCATGTCCCTGTTAAATGGTAGAAAATAGGAAAAATTTGAGGTAGGGTCTATCTTGGAAAGGAATGAACGAACTATCATACCCATTGATTTGCATCTCTATTGATGAATCGTTGAAGTTAGAGTAATGAAGGTTAATGCCAATCAAATGAGTAAGCACGCAAGTTGAGGCTTGCATGGTAAAGCAATAGCACTCCAATCTGTTTCCAACCTTTTCAGAATCCTTCTTTACTCATTGTTAAGCAGCAGCTACGACCATATGATTGCTATTCTTTACTGCTATTTTCCTATTTTCAATTTTCAAAAGGACTTTAGAAAATAATAAGCTTAGGAAAAGAAAAAGTCAAAGAATATATTATCAATGGATGTACAGTGATGCAGTTCATTTCATTCTTTGTTCTGTCACTTATTTTACAAATGTAGATTACAAGTTTGTCGTGATTGGTTAGACCAATATGAATTCACATATATATTTCATGTTACAATATTGGGTTTTGATCTCACCTTTAAATTTTCCTTGCATAAATTTTTAAGGTCATGTTTCCAAACTGAGTAGCAAATTTATTTTTTCTCCCTTGTTTTCTCAGTGGGGTGTTGCTTACAAAGTTAATGGAGAAGATGATGAACATATTGCATTAACGGTAAGATTTGAAGAAGAGAAAACTTTTAAGTGCACTTTTATGTTATTGAAATGTCATCTTGCCAATATATGTCTGAAATAAAATTTTAACTTTCCGGTTAATAGTGCAAGTTTACATTGCATAATGCGCTGGTTATTCTATATGCATTCCAAAAAACTTGTCAAGATATTGTTTGGATACCTTTGTGATATGATTGAATTTATGATAATATTCTAAATATTTTTAGAGCATTAATTAATAAATAAATTTAAGAAGAAAAACGTACATTTGAATTTACACATTGCTCAAATTTTCCCTCAATTTTTCTATTTTGATTGTGATCTTGAAAAACTGAAGTTCTCATTGACTTTAGTAGATTTCAAGACAAACCTAGATGAAACTGAAGATTGAGGAGTATCAGAGGTTGCATAGATATGGGATTTTAGGAGTCAATAGCTTTGGGTTTGGAGTGATCCTATGGAGACCACACAGGTTTATTCGTAACCATTCTCGGTCAAATTTTTGAAGTCATCAAATATCAGTCCAAGTATGAAACAATGTTGGGTGGCATACATTTTACACTCGACCTTGGATAAAAAATGCACGGGTTTCAGGATACTTAGTTGATGGCTAATCGGTTATTGCCAAGTTTATTAAATTCAAGAGCTTGTGCTAGATTTGGCTCATCATCCTTGCAAAGTTAAAGCTGAAATTATCATATTTGAGAAATTTAAGATTGAACAAATCCAGTTGAATGAAAATCAACTGTCCAAGCTAGTGGCTAAATATGACAATCCTTACGCATAAGTGGCTTTAGAATTTCTGGCTCCATCATTCAACAAGCAAAATCAATGAAGGTTAGTCAAGTTAGTTGAGGAGGTTTTAGCATGACCAACCAATTTCATGTAGGAAAATCTAATTTGGTGGCCGTCTAATATAGTCATCTAATTGAAATATTAATTCATGTCTGTGAGCTAATCACAAAAAACTTTTGGGTCTTACCAATCATAAAAAATTAGGAGATTGATCTCAACTCTTTGGTGATATCATCATTAGAGTATCTCCCTTGGCAACTAAGACATGATTTCCAACCACACTCGACTAGACTAAATGGCTTCATGGTAAGGGTCAAAACCTCTTGCAGAGTCCTCAAAATGATGGAGAGGATGACTCTAGGAAAATGGATAAGGTTAATAACCACCAGGATGACTGATACATCTCTAAGCCATCGAGGATGTCGATAAGGAATCTCTTTCATCTTAGGCTGACTAGGGCTATCATCCTTGGAGAACGGAATACTTATATTCCTATGGGGTATAATAGAGGATGGTGGAATGGGTTCAAGAGGTGGAACTCCTTCACCTTCTTCAGGGTGTGGGTTTTGAGCTAGGTTAGATTTTTTATTGGGTTGTCTCATTTCTATGGCATTCATTCGAACACGAAGATAGAATATGTTTTTTCATGAAGGACAATCATATCTTCTAAACATTCCTAAAGTCCAATGAGAATTTAATTACACAAGTGATTTTGGGGATGAGACTGTCCACTATTGGTGGTCGTTATTTTAAAGTATGAATGCTAAAGGAGGAACTAATAATTCAATACTTTTCCAAATGATCTAAGGGGCTATTTTTGGTTGCCTAAAAAGGAATGCAGTGTAAAAGAATAGTTTGAAATTATTTGGATGAATGTAAAATAAGTGCATGACTTAACTTTTTTTTTTGTTTGGTATGAAGTGAATACAATGTAAACTGCAAGAAGGTTTTGGTTGGCGGCCGGCGAAGATGGTGCCAGTAGTGGAGGGGCCGGCGGTGGTGATCGGTGGCGGCCAGCGGCAGTGGCAATGACAATGCATTTGCAGTATATTTGGAAATCACCCAAATTGAAGGAATTTCAAATACATTCAAAATGCACTACCGAGAGTATTTGGAATGCAGTCATTTTACACTCTACATTTTACTTTACTTCAAACCAACAACATCAAGCATTTGTCCCACTACATGGGTTTGGCTACATGAATCCTTTTTCTAATAAAGAAAGATCATTTCTAATATTTTCTAACCATGTCTTTGTAGGTCTACCTCTACCTTTCTTAACATAAGTCAAATCTAATACCTCAACTTTTCTAACAGGGTCATTGGAAGGCTTCCGTTTAATGTGGTCAAACCATCTTAGGCGACTCTCTCTAATCTTATCTTTCACTGGAGCTACTCCAACCTTTTCACATATATGCTCATTTCGTATCCTATCTCTAAGGGTAAAGTCACTCATCCACCTAAGCATCCTCATCTGCAACACTTAACTTAGTATTATGCTTCTCTTTTAATGGCCAACATTCGGCACCATAAAGCATTGCAGGTCTCACCACCATCTTATAGAATTTTCCCTTAACATGCTTAATTTTTTTTATTTAATTCAATTTATTTAAATCTAAATCAAATTAAGGTAAGATTTACTTCAATTAATTTAAAATAAATCAAGATTAATTTAATTTGGGCAACAATGTTATCATTTTTAGAAATATCATTTACTTATTTCATAAAAATCCTTTAAAATCTTTCTAAATTAATTATAAACGGGTTAAATCGGGTCGATTTCGGGTTTCCGGGTCAACCCGAACCCGACCCGGTTTTACAAACGGGTCGAAATCCCTAACCCAAACCCGAAATTTTTGGGTCGGGTTCGGGTCGGTTCAAATATTGACAACTCTACTCCATAGCACTTCTCTTGGAGCTTTGTCATATGCTTTATCTAAATCAATAAATATCATATGTAGATCCTCATTTTATCTATATTTCTCCATCAAACCTCTCAATAAATGTATGGCTTCCATAGGAGACCTACCCGACATGAATCCAAATTGATTTTGAGAAACATTAGTATCTCGCCGTAACCTACGCTCCATAACTCGCTCTCATTGTTTTAAAGTATGACACATTAACTTAATTCATTTATAATTCACACACTCTTGTGCATCACTTTTATTTCTGAAAATATGAATTAACACACTCAATCTCCACTCATCATGCATCTTTTTAGTCTTCAAAACAATATTAAAAAGTTTAGTAAGCCAAGAAATTCCTTCATCTCCTAAGCATTTCCACATCTCTATTGAAATATTATCAGGTCCAACAGCTTTTCCATACTTCATTTTCTTTAAAGCCTCACTAACTTTAAATTTTTAAAGCCCCTACATTTGGATTACTTTACACCCTAAATGCAGACAATCCAGATCTCAAATCTCTTCTCGAATTTAAGATGAAAAGCAAACCCTAGCCAAAAAGACTAATTAAAGCCAAAGGAAACTTTTAAAATTCTTAAACAGCCCTTAATTCAAAATTTCCCTTCTAAACAACAATTTTTTTAATGAGTTGATCACTCGACATCACAATCTCATCACTAGATCTAATATGACTAAAATTGCACTCCATGTATTCAACTTTTGAACTGCTCGAATGAAAACTTTTAGACTTTATGGTTGGCCTCCATGATTCAAGTTTTCATGAAATCCCTCTCTAGTCTTATCCTCAACATAAAGCATACACCAAGGTACATCCTCTTGCAAAAATGTATAGTAAGAACATTTACGACCAAAGCAAAAAGATATAGAGTCATAGCTAATCCTTGATACAATCTAATTGACATAGGAAAATATTTGGTCAAGCCAACTTATGTTTGAACACAAGTGACAACTCCTATATACATATCCTTGATGACTTGAATATAAGCATTATTAATTGCTTTCTTTTTTCTAAAACTCTCCAAAGTACTCTTGTAAAAAAATTTCTCTAAATCAATAAATATCATATGTAGATCTTCCTCTCTCTCTCTCTCTCTCTCTCTCTATACTTCAACAAATCTCTTAACAAATGCATAATTTCTATAGTAGACTTACCCAACATGAATTCAAACTGATTTTGAGAAACATTAGTATCACATAGTAATCTATGCTCATTTATTCTCTCCCATAATTTTTATGTATGAAACATTACTTTAATTCCTCTAATTTGTGCACTTTTATGTATCACCTTTATTCTTAAAAATAGGAACCAACACAATAATTTTCCACTCATTTGGCTTCTTTTTAGACTTCAAGTTTAGTAAGCCAATAATGTCTTGATCTCCTAAGCATTTCCATACTTCTATTGGAGTATCCAAATATCATCAAGAACTCAATATAAAAAAATGATATAAAAGAATGAAATTGAATTGACAATTGTAGATCATCCTACAATATCATTTGAATTGTCTCATAAATAACAATTATCTCTATTAGAGATACCGATTCAATATCAAGTGCATCATCATTCATTGTGGAAAATTCTTGCTCAGGCTTAGGCATGTTCTTGATCAATTAATTGCTTGACTTTAGGCTGATCATCATCACCATCAAAAAATTCATCTACAAAACTCGGATCATCATCATCATCATCATCATCATAGCATTCATAGATTATCTTAGAGCAAGAATCAAACTTGTCAACTTAGTGATTGACATCTCTAAATTGTTAGAGTTTGGGATATTAGCTGATAAAATAGATGATAGAACAATTCTTTAAAGCGATCATATGGAGATTTCAAGAAATATTTTGTCCAATCATTTTGATCCTTATCTAAATCACATCCTAAGAGTTACCCTATGAAGATGCTTATGAAATTGATTAAACATGCCACCAAATAATCCTGAATCTTGATGACTCCATAGTGAATATTTGGAAATCCACATATATGCTTTTGTGTTTTTAATCTATTCCCCACAAAAAAAAAACTTGCATCTTGAGCAAATCCTTGGTCATATTAATATCATGTCATCATACAAATGATTCCAATTATCCCATCAAATTTCTCCACTACAGTACATAGGAGCAATTATCAGAATTTGGGTTGACCGGAGTAAATATGCAGGGCAGATATAAATTTGGACATAATTTAATCTGTGGCTTGTTAATATCATTTTTGTACATTAATTGTTGGCGGGTGTTTGATTTATTTACATGTATATATAATATTATGCTATTTGCAGATATTAGCTACTATTAGCTTGGTACAATAACATCAAGTCTTTATCCCACTTTGTGGGGTCGGCTACATGAATTTTTTTTCTCCATTGTATCCTATTAAGAATCAATTTCTCATTTAAATTTAATAATGAAATGTCATTTCTAATATTTTCTAATCAAGTCTTTTTAAGTCTATCTTATCTTTCTTAAAATAAGTCAAATCTAATACATCTACTTTCCTAATCGGGTCATCGAAAGGCCTTTTCACATATATCCTCATTTCGTATCCTGTCTCTAAGAGCATAGCCACTCATCTACATGAGCATCCTCATTTCTACAACACTTAACTTAATATTATGTTTCTTTTTTAATGGCCAACATTCTGCACCATAAAACATTGCAAGTCTCACCACCATTTTAATGGCCAACACAATAAGCCTGATGCATTCCTTCACTTCAACCATCCAACTTGGATTCTACTAATAATATTTCCATCTATTTCACCATCACTCTAAACAATGGACCCAAGATATCTAAAACATGTATTCTTATTAATGATTTGATTGCCCTACCCGCTAGATCTATTATGACTAAAATTGCACTCCATTTATTCAGTTTTAGATCTACTCAAACGAAAGCCTTTAGACTCTAAGGTTGACCTCCATAATTCAAGATTACCTTCAATTCCCTCTCTAGTATTATCAACAAAAATAATATCATTAGCAAAAAGCATACACCAAGGTACAACCTCTTGCAAATTTCTTGTGAGAACATCTATGACTGAAGCAAAAAGATATGGGCTTAAGGCTGATCCTTGATGTAATCCAATTGAAATAAGAAAATACTTGGTCAAAGCACCTTGTGTTTGAACACAAGTAACAGCTCGTTCATACATATCCTTAATGACTTGAATATAAGCATTATTAACCACTTTCTTTTTTAGAACTCTCCATAACACTTCTATTGGAACTTTATCATATGCTTTTTCTAAATCAATAAATATCAAATGTAAATCCTTCTTATTCTCTCTATACTTCTCCATCAAACCTCTCGATAAATGTATAGCTTCCATATTAGACACACCCGTCATGAATCCAAATTGATTTTGAGAAACATTACTATCATGCTGCAACATATGCTCCATAACTCTCTCCTATAGTTTTAAAGTATGACATATTAACTTAATTCCTCTATAATTCGCTCAATCTTGTGCATAATCTTTATTCTTAAAAATAAGAATCAACAAACTCATTCTCCACTCATCTAACATTTTTTTAGTCTTTAAAATATTATTAAAAAGTTTAATAAGCCAAGAAATTCCTTCATCTTCTAAGCTTTTCCACACCTTTATTGGTATATCATCAGGTCCAACAGCTTTTCAACACTTCATTTTTTTAAAGTCTCACTAACTTCTGTTTTACTAATATGCCGATAAAAATAAAAATCTTTATTTTCATTTAGGTTGCTAAGGTCACTAAAATCAATTGCATTCTCACAATCTTTATTGAAAATCTTAGCAAAACATCCCATCCACTTTTGTTGAATATCCTCTTTTAATAAAAGCAATTTTTTATCTTTATCCTTAATATATTGAATCAAATCCTTACTACAATCTCTTTATTTGGCTAATTTTTACATATATCTTTTGGCCTTTTTAATATCTAATTTATTATATTAATCATTAAAAGTTAAAATATTTGCATCACATATTACTTTCTTAGACTCCTTATGAGCCTCTTTATATTAATATATCATGCAAATAACCCCTTATACTTTGTCATCCGTCAAGGACTGCATAGTTCATGCAAGGTCGGTACAGGAGAGAAACTTGATTGGGTTAATCTCACATCTATGGCATCTGGACTCACGTTAAGCAAGAAACTTGTGGTTAATCTCACAACTATGGCTAAACCTATTTGAAATCAAAAGTGACTTGGGGTTATTTGGTTTGCTGAAAATTGAGTGCAGAGTGAAATGGAATATATTGTAAAAGAACTGAAATGTACTTGAAATATTTGGAAATGTTTGTATGAGTGTAAAATAAATATTGGTGGTTACTTTTTTTTTTTTTAAAGTAAATTGAATGTAGTGTAAAGCTCAACGATGGTGTGGGCTGATGTTTGGCAGTGGTGGAGGGTTGTAGTGGCTGTAGGTGATGATCGGCAACGGCAAGTGGTGGTGGCGGCGGCTATTAGTGTCAGCAATGACTAGTGGTCGTGGAAACTGGCATTGGTTGTGGACTGCAGGAGGCAGAGGTGGTGGGGACTGGGGACAGTGGAGCCATGTAATGTATTTTCGAATTTGGGTGAAAGTCGACCTTAGAATACGTCAAAAATGAATTATAGAGGAAATTTGAAACTCACCAAAATTATACTTTGTATTTCTTTTTTCATTAAACCAAATACCAAAGTTTCTAAAACTGTTATATTTGAAATATTTTGCACTCACTTTTCATCAACCCAAACAACCCTTTAGATCAAAGTTGCCCCTTTGTATTGCAACTTTCTTGATGATCATGTTCAAATATCTAGCCTTCTGCTTTCATTTTTTATTATTTTTTTAATATTAATAATGTTTCTTTGTGCCTACATAACATTCTACTTTGCCATGCAGTATCTAGAAGTAAGGGAAAAGCAATATGACCAAAAGGTTTATGTTGATCTGTTTACTGTAAGTTGTGATTCTCTATAACATCATCTTCACTACATACATTTGAGATCTTATCATATAAACTCGATTGAATTAAGATCTAAACCAATTTCAGGATCCATCCTCTCCAATTCCAGCTGTCAGTGGAGTTATGGTGTAAGTGGCACAACAAACTTTGATATATATTTATATATATATTAATTTTGGGTTTTTTTTTTTGGAATGGTTTAAGTTGTCTATTGTGAGAAAAAAAAAATTTTTAAAGTTATTGTAGCTTAATATTTTCTTTCTTTTTTAAAAAATGGTACAAATTTATTATGCTAGTCACACTTTAATATATCTTATTGTAAATTGTTTCTCATCATAGAATTTTTAAAAAAAATCAAGAAAGTTATTGCCAAACATCATTGTGTTGCCTAAGCTATGAAAAAACTGTCCCAAAAGAACTTTAACCTTAGAAATGCTGAATTTTGGAATAGCATAATAGAAAATATGGCTGTGAAAATAGTAGTAATAATAATAAGGCATAAACCTTCATATCTAAAACTTTTCATTTACTCCTTTTTTTATCACAAAAACAGTATAAATATCTTACCTCATAATCTAACCTGAATGACATCAATTCAGATATGTAGCTTCAGCAGATACAAAGGCCAACAAGAACTATTTGGGACCAGCGCCAATTGAAGAGATAGCCAAGTAATATTATTCTTCTCTACGAGCTTTATGTTTGCAATTTTTTCAGACATCAAAAATGGAAATTTTCTGAATGATACAGACAAATTATTCAAGCAGAGGGACCATCTGGAGCCAACCGAGATTACCTATTCCAATTAGAAGCAGCTCTAAATCAATTAGGTTTGTTTTCCTTAAGATTTACCTGTCTTTATTACTTGATTTCAAACATTTTCTCTCTCTCTTGTTGCAGGATGCCCAGATTTGCATGTGAGGGATGTGGCAAATGCAGTTAGGCAAATCCTAAAGGAAATTAAGATAGAGTCCTGATATTGTTGAGGAGTCTAACTTGGGAGAAATTATTCTTTGCAGTCACCGGAAAGTCCACAGGCGAATCAGGATGCGCCACATCACCCGGTACACAGCGGTATAGAGCATCAATACACAACTAAAAAATGACGTAGCACGTCGTGATTCACCTATGAACGGCATCCGGTAACCGCTGTGTACCGGGTGAATCAGTAGGTGAATCAGGATGTGTCATACCCTAAACCCTATAAAATTATTCTGAGTCACTGGACAATCCGTAGGTGAATCAGGATGTGTCATACCACCCAGTACACAATGGTACACATCTACAAAGTGACATGGCACGACTTGATTCGCCTCCGGATAACATCCGGTGACCGCACAGAAAAATTTCACCCAACTTAGGGCCGTCGAAAAACCTTATTGTTAGCTTGAGTTTTATTAGTTTTATAAGCTCATTTATTTAACTATTCAAATGTGGAGTCTTATTTGATGCGTTCAGTTCAATAGTAATTTGACTATCAATATACATATTAGTGTATACCTGTGTTATATTTTTGTACATATATAAATATAGATTGTTTATGTAGTAGTTGTCTACCATTTTCTTTTTGCTTGCTAAGTAAAATTTGTATAATTTATGGTAGCATGTATACTGTTTCTGTTAAAGTTGGTGAATAAGCTTCAAATAAGAACATAGGTGATGAATGCTCTTAGATTGTAGGAAAAATGTTCATTTCATCCAAATATTTCTTAGCTATGAATCTACTTTATTTATTTATTGGTAAGGATTTAGTAACAATAAAAAAATGTTAATTGAATTTTGTTGATAATTGAAGGGTAATTTTGCAAATATGCAAAATTTGAAGTGTTATTCTGATAATCTTTAGGTACTTGTAATTAGAAAGTAGAATTACAGTTGGGGTTGTATCAAGCCTCCAATATTATGATAATTTATTCTGTGCAGAGACCAGATGGCAAGAATCATCCTGATTTGATGTACTTTTACTATCATTATCATTTTGCTATGTTTTTATAAATATTTAGTAAAAGGATAATAAATATATAATTATGAATAAACTTTTCAAAGAGCAACAAAAGCATAGTTAAAACATAACAAATATCCTATTAAGTGAATATTTATTGCACTTTTGCTATCATTTTGAAAAAGCGTAGCAAATATTCAACAAAAGTGCAATAAAAAGACAGTAAATGTGCAGCAAATCCAGATAGTTCTTATCATTCGGATTCATTACAAAATAATCTTTCCAATATTAGAGCACACAATTAATTAATAGGCTTTAACATTATTTAAAAAAGTTGGCATTATTATAAACAGTGAAATGAAAGAATGGATATAGAAAGAAAATAATCAGCAGAAACTAAAAAACAAAATACATAGTTTTTTTAAGCTAATTTCTATTCCTACAAACCTCATTGCCACAAAATAATTACACAGCATTAGCCTTCATCAGCTAACACAATCATAAAACTGAGTTCACAAATTTCATCAATCTTCATTATCATAGTCTTCATCCTCATCTATTTGCATATTTAGGTTTACAAGATTTGAAGGCTCTATCCCAAGATTAGTAACCACATCAGGCAAAGGCCAAGCAGAATAACCTTCTTGTTTGGCCTCTGTTGTTGTTGGAGCCAAAGCTGCTGTGTTTGTGATTATTAAATCGGTTGGATTCTTGTTTTCCTTTTCCTTTTCTGCCACCTCAGTCTCAGCAGCAGGGGTATCAGGATCATCATGTTCGGGTGATAAGTCAATTTCTTCCTCGAATTTCATATAGGATGATTCTTTCTCGATTGTACGATTTAACGGCGGTCGTCCTCGGCCTCGTCCTCTGCCTCTGGCACGCCCTCGCGGACTCATATTGATGCTTCTCATTGCCTAACATAAAACATTGTTAGATTTAATTGACATGATGGAGCTTTAGGGGTTGTTTGGTTGCATTTCATATTCATGTATTTCATTTTTGTGATGTTTGATTTGACACAAAAGACATGCAAAACAAAATTATAAGGAATATAGAATATCTTAAACCCTCAATTTTTCTTGTATTTGAAAATCACTGGGATCAATCAATTTTCAAATTCTGTGCATGACGCATCCTTTGCTTGGTCCACATCTTCGTTCCATCTCAAGTTTATAATAATTTATTGAGAAAAAGATCAAAATAGTCCAACGACTCTTTAATAAAAACCAAAATGAACTTCAACTATATTAAAAGATCATTTTGGCTCAAGTTTTTAAAAAGGAATCAAAATAATCAAGGATCATTTTGGTCCTTTTCCCATAAATTATTAATAGATGTGGATTGTGGATAACAAAAGCAAACCTATGCCGCCTGCTGTGTAATAATAAAATTCCCCATTGACACAAAATTTTACAGATTCTTAAACTTCATTTGGTATAATTTTTTAAAATTTTAATAAGCAATAAAAAAGCTATCACAAACAAAGACTTAGTTGCGTATACGCGACCACTTATTATTAAACGACTGAGGCTGTGCATCCCCTATTCGCACATGGTAATTTCTAAATAGGAGATAAGAGAAAGAGTATTTGAAGTGTATCCTAATAAATACCAAAAAAATATTTTAAAAATGCATGTATTTTAAAAAACATCCAAACAAGCACCTCTTAAGAAAATCCAATTTTTTCTAATAAATCTTTAACATTATAGAGATTTAAGCACATTGCTAATAAATAAAACATAATTAAGCAATTTCAAAGCTTCACTACCTATAGTAAATACATTTATTTTCATAATTTAGAACATTAATTACTTTAATGACCAGCCACTCCTAGTTCAAAACATGAAACATGATTAATGGTCTTAATTATTTGCTTCTGAAAAACTAAATCTTACAGAGTTACAAAGCAGCTTACCGCCTTCGCAGATCTTAAATCTTCTGTCAATATCTCACCATCATGCACTAAAGCTTTTCTGAAAGACAAATTTATCTGATCAGTTAACAAAATATTTTAGAAAATGGGATGATCAAAATCAATAAAACTACTAAGAATTTACCTTCTCCGTGATATTCCTTTCTCATCAGCAAAAGATTCGGTGCCACCAAGGTTTGGTACTTTGTTGACAACATCAGTTAAGAAATCAAATGCACTATTCGTCGTCACACATTGTTTTCTGAAAGGCATAGAAGAAGAACAGAGACCTTAGCATAAACCATATCTTAGAATATGTACAGAAATTCAATTCATGCTCAGGAAGTAGCTTCTTAGCGATGTATAACTATTATAACATCTTAAACTATAAACTTAGAAAAAGAAAGAGATTCATCAAAGAAATATGATTATCATATATGATGAAGCATATATAACTTTGCTATGTTTGTAAAACAAGTTTATAGTCATAATTAGGACAAGTGATTTCTAATATGCATGGATACATCATGGCAAGCAAGCGTTAAGAATATGGCAGGTCTGAAAGCCCGACTTGTTTGGAGGTTTTAACCTCAAATCATGGCAAAAGGGGGAAGAAATTGAACCGGGATATCGTGGCCCAATTTTGATTAGGAAGTACTTGAAAAACTGATATATTGCATTCATTATTATTAAATAACATGAAATTATGTGATTTCAATTTGCAGAAAAATTCAAAAAAAACTAATAAAGATATTTTTCATGAAATGTATGATAAAATATTAAAATATTTATGTTTAATCAACACAATAATTATCATAGAAAAAAAATTAGCATGTTAAGTTTTAAAAAACACCTTGATGAAATTAGGTAAGGATATCCTAACCTAATTTTTTTTTTTTTTTAGCAAAATATATTTTTAAACACTGACGTTGCAAGTCCCAAGTCTTATATGAGAAAGTGGAGGGTTATGTTAGACAGTCAACATCCAGCATAAAATTTGTCAAATAATCATAATATAAATGTTTTAATCATGCAATGAACTTTTTAATACATTGTGTTAATGCTAGAGTGTTTCTTGGAAACGATGCATTGTATAGCCTAAATAAAATAAGAAGTATGAGAGGGCCATTGCACCGACCCCCAGGTGCATTGTTAAATAATGTAAGGGTTCCCATATCATGGGATAGATATGAGCAAAGAAATGGTAGAGTTGTAGAGGACTTCAAAAGTATTCATAGTGGCTATGGCCTATGGGTTTGAAAAGACTAATAAAAATGGTAGAACCACATTAAATTTTATTTTAGCTTATGATTTTGTAATTGCTAATATCTTAATTAAGAAAAGAGATGAGCATCTCATCACTTATAAGAATGGATTAAGTAAAACTCAAATTGATTATTTTCTTATAAAATAAATAAATAATTTAAATTGCAAAGATTTTAAAGTCATTCTGAGTAAAAAATTTATACCCAACATTGCTATAATTTTGGACTTTAAGATGAAATGGTGAAATATAAGAAATAAAGTAAATTGTTGTATTAGGATTAAATAGGAGTATTTAAAGAATGATAATAAAAATATTTCTTACAGTACGATTCAAGATCTCAAGATTTGTGTTGTGCATGAAAAAACTAATGTTATGAGAGAAAAAATAGCTAGCTATATTAAAAATGTTGCAAAGTATGTGCTTGGAATATGAAAAAGAAAACTCCAAATAATAAAAATAATTGTTGGTAGAATCAAAACATGCAAAATATGAAAAATAATAAATTTTACTGTAAAAATTAGTTTAGATGTAAAGGCTTAGAAATTTATGAAAAATATAGAAAAGCATGCAAGAAGTCTAAGAAAATAATATATGATACAAAAAATTTAACCTTAAATGATTTATATAATAGATTAGTTATTAAGGATGCAAAAGATGTATGTATAAGTTAACCAAGCAAAAAGATAGGAAAAATAAAGATATAGTTCAAGTGAAATGCATTAAAGATTAAAATAAAAAAGTGTTTTTATTAATAAGAAGATATTCAACATAGATAAACATGATATTTCGCTAAGCTTTCAACGAAGATCATGAGAATAGATTGCCTTTAGTAACTTTAACATCCTAAATGAAAATAAAGATTTTTGTTTTTATCATCATATTAGTAAAATTAACACCGTCATTGTCAGGTCCAACTCCTATATGAGAAAATTGGAGGGTTGCATAAGGTAGTTGACAACCAGCATAAAACTTGTCGAACAATCATTACAAGAATCCTTTAATATATTGTGTTAATGCTAGGGCTTCCCTGGAAGGACGCGCAGTATGGCCTAAATACAACGACAAGTGTGAAAGGGCCACTGCACCAGCGCCCGGGTGCAGTGTTAAATAAGCATAGGTTCTCACATCATGAACAGATGTGGGTAACGAAACTAAGAAATGAAACTAAAATTAGAATAGGAACTTGAAATATCGATAACCGTTCAGAAAAATTAATGGAATTTATAGATATTATGATCATATCTGTTAACGGCGAATGGCGCACCATAACGCAAAGGTCTCTTTGAAGCCATGGCGCATAGCGCAAGGGGCGGCGCATGCCATTTTAAATATAGCGTAAACTATATAAGAATTATAAAATAATAAGCATGAATATGAAATATCATTAAAAATAAAATACAAGCTATCCAAGAGACAAGAATTCACATTTAAAGACCTCACCCCTTCCTCCTCTCCTATAGAGTCCAATGTCTCCCAATCAAAGCATGCACTCATGAAGAAAATTTATACAAAGCATGCATTCATGAAGAAGCAGACTAACACTAACAACTATTACTAAAGATGATGAATACAATTATATGTCGGGCTGCCGGGGGTTCAAGGAGGCGTTGCCTCCTGGCGGGGCGACCTGGCGGTATCGAGCATGTACCTAGCGGTACCGAGCATTTTTTTAATTTTAAGAGGTGGACGCTTCTAAACCATGGATGCTAGTGAAACACTTCAAGTAGCAATCAATAAGAATCATACCTATTAAGTTGTAAATTCTTGTAAAAAATATTCATAAGTATAATGAAATTTAAAAAAATTTTGGCGCGCTATTTTTTGTCGTGCGCCATACGCAATGGCTCACATGTGCTGCAAATAGCGCGCGCTATTTTAAACACATGTGCCTCACCATGAACATGGCGCCCTAGGTGTGCCGCGCCGCACCGTGCGCCATGGCGCGTGCTATTTTGTGCCATTGACAACTATGATTATGATTCATATGAAAATAAATATTCTATACATCTATGTTGCACCGATACACCTATTTATGAAGGTATGAAGTATTGGGCGCGTTTCAGATATGGATACGCATCTGATACAAGACCGATATGTGTCTGATATGACAAAGTTGTATCCAATTAAAATAACATTTAAATTTAAAAGAACACACGTATCAACCTATCAAAAAACAAAAAAAAGTGTGGAGCCGCTCGTATTTCTTATTCATTTTCGCGACCGTGTGGGTTTAAGCATTTCCGTGACCATAAGATATGAGTTAGGTCTTTTCCATTTCCACGACTGCAAGCATGCGTCTTCTTCGTCGTCAACGAAGGAGCAGCACACGAGCACGCCGAGCAGGCGAGATGAGGCGACATTATTGCAGGAAGAAATAGAAATTCAAAGACAAACCCCTGAAGAAGTTAATCCTCTCATTCCTTCCATTGAATAGTTGAAACTTCATGTGTTAGACAATTGCTTATTTTATTTTTGTTTTTGTACTAGACATTTAATGCTTACTTTCATTTTGATATTATAAGCTATAAGACTACAAATGATGTTCTTTTTTTTGTCATTTCAAATATTATGATTTGATTGATTTCTTAATTTTTATGAATGATTTATAAATTATAATGTCGTGTCCGCGCCATACCCAATCCTATATTTTTAAATAATTGATGTTTCCCTTATCGGTATCGTGTCGTATCCGTGTCACCATATCTGTATCAGTGCAACATAGCTATATAATCAATAAACTAAATGGATTGGAGAGAAGGCAAAGGAAATTAATAGTTTAAGATTTAAACTATAGTATTCTGGTGAGAGTCGTATTAGAAATGGTGTATGTGCGATTATAGATAAATTTTTAAAGAATGATGTTGTAAAATTAAAAGAATTGGATATTGATTTATAACTTTAAATATTATTGTTGATGCTAAGATTATTAATATTATAAGTGTTTATGCTCCTCAAGTAGGTTTGTATATGAGTTCAAAATTAAAATTTTGAAATAACTTAGAATAATTAATATAAAAGATACCTCTTGAAGAAGAAATTTTATTAGAGGAGATTTAAATATACATGTTGGTACAGAGGTAGATAATTTTAAAAGCATTCGGTTATGGATTTGAAGCGACTAATGAAGGTGATAAGTTAATATTAGATTTTCTTTAACTTATAATTTGTAATTGCTAATATCTTATTTAAGTAAAGAGATGAGCATCTTATCAATTATAAGAATGGATATGGTAAAACTCACATTAATTTCTTATAAGAAAAATAAATCGTTTAGATTGAAAAGATCATAAAGTTATTCAAAGTGAAAGTTTATGTACCCAACATCTTTTCTTAGTTTTGATTTTAAGATGAAGGGGGAAAAAATAAAAAATAAAGTAAAATATTATTCTAGAATTAGATGGGGGCATTTAAAAAATATTAACAAAAATATTTTTTAGAGTCAGATATTAGATTTGAAGATTTTGTATGTGCATGAGAAAGCTAATGTTATGTGAGAAAAAATAGGTAGTGATATTAAGAATGTTGCAAAAAATGTGCTTGGAGTATCAAAGGGAAAAGTTACTAATATCAAAAATAGTTGGTCGTTGAATCAAAATGTTCAAAAAATGATGAAAAATAAAAAAAAAATTATAAAAATTGGTTTAGCTGTAAAAATTATGATAATTAGGAAAGATATAAAGAGGTATGTAAGGAGTCTAAGAAAGCAATATGCGATGCAAATATTTTAGCTTTTATGACTTTGGCATCCTATATTTTATGCCATTCATTAAAATTAAAAAGCTTTGATTTGACAACTAGATGTTGAATAATAAAAATACAAGCTAATGTTAAATAATGTCAAAAAAAGTCCATCCAAATAAAAGATGGTAGTATATACCAATATATTCCTATTCAGAAAGAGTGGACATTTATCTAACCAAATCTCTCTTAGACTACCATCTATGATGATATTCAAACAAAAAATTAGAATGTTTAAATTGATCTATTTCATAAAAATTACTCGTGAATTGAATTTTATTAGTTTTCAAAAGGATTTGATCATTCATCCTTCATTAAAAAAGGAAAATTAGTAGGCAAATAAAAGCCCATCAAGAATAGTAGATTTTACCATGTATTCCAATGTCCTAAATATCAAGAAAAACCATATACTAGTTTTCAAGTCAATTGTAAAACACTATTGACGATCATAAATTTCTTCTCTTCTCTTGCAATTTAAGGCATTTACTAAGAAAACATTTAAGCACCTGCTGGATGATTAAATAATCTTCACAAAAAATGAAATTGTGTACGCCACTAGTTTTCATTATGTTAAAGAGGATGGTTGATCTTGATATAATCTTTGTGGGATAAACTTAGAAATTTTAATGAAAGGATAAGTTCATCCTATGTATGTGCACACACATAAAATACATATGAATCACATCTTCAAAATAACAGAATTATTTTATTTAAAACAACAAAAGGAAAATCATAATAATAAAAATTGGCTTCTGCGGTGCCATTGTGCTGCAATTGCGGGACACAGTATTCAACCAGTCAACTTACAGGTGCAAAGAATTTAATGTTTTTGCGCCTTTCTGGATGGTAACTTCATATGCCCTATCACATAGGTCTTGAAGAAATAACTCGAGGGCTTTTGCTGCAAGTAGACAATAAAGATAAAATATTAAGGAAAACAACAGTTACGAGTACATATTCCATTTACAAAGGGAGTCAAGATTAAAACATCCAACATATAGCTATTTGAAGATTTGAAACACATGCTCACTGTTTAACAGCCAACAAGTACTTCTGTCGCAAGATCTTTATCTATGAACCTTAAGTAGCATCAAATTAGAGATTAATGCATTAGATTTGCAAACCTAATTTGCAACTGACATAAAAGATAAAATAATAACACAAACGTGAACTCAAAATAATGATAAGAAAGTATATATCATAACATCAGAAAAATTTCTAATTTGTATCAAGAGAGGAAGGACAAAATTTTGTGATGCCTACCTTCAATTAATCATGAGAGAGATCCAAATTCGTTTGGCAGTGTGAGAGGAGTATAATGAACAACAACAGAAATGGATCCCAATTCTTGTAAAAATTGAGGAATAGTAATTCTCAATACTGACGTTTTTAATAAAAAACTAAAATGCATACATGGATGAAATAATAAGTTATATGCAACTAGATATTCTTAGTTAATTGATGTTTGCTGGCATCAATTTTCACTGTTGGTGGTCATTTATGAGAGTATTTAAAAGCTCGATTTAGGAGCCAAGCCAAGAGATTGCATTGGCCGTGTGCATTGCTTGACCTTTGCTGTGAGAGCATGCCAAAAAGCGCACATATCATGTCGCTCTGCTGCATTGTGTAATCTCTGGTTCACAATGAAATCCTAATTTCTATTTCATGATTCAATTCAACAAATTTCACAATAACTACTGCATGAATGCTTGCTTCTCCTGGCTAGTTCACGTAGTTATTACTCATTTCTCTGTTCTCTCATGGTGGAGTTAAATCACTTCTCGATGGTTATCTTCTGAACACTCTTTTGTTCACTAGTTTTCATCCATGCTTATTACTAATTCTTGCTACTAGTGGCAGTGACTTTTTGCTCACAAACTTTTTCTCGAGAATGCTTCTTGATGCATCCTCTGAATGTTTCATGTTGCCTCATCTTTACCCTCTCGGTTAGCATCACCTCCCCTTCTCAATCACTAACATCTCTCTTTATCTCATTAAGTATTCTTAATTTACAGGGATTTTTTTCATCACTTCAATATTTATATATTCAATTTTTTTTTTTTTGGATTTTGAATAATTGGAAATTATTACTATTATTGAATGTATCATTGTTCTTGCTTTATATTATTATATGATATGATTCAGGTTTAGTCAATTTAAATACTATTGCAAAGTGCAAACACATTATATATATATAGAATGTGTATTGAAGAAAAAAGAGACCTTGTGCATTGAAGAAAAAAAAAATCTTGCACGTCACATTACAAGTTGCACTTTAGAAATATTTGTAATAGTTTGATCAACAACACAGACATGCATACGCACAAAAACAGAGAGATTATTTGATGTAATACAATGAAGATGAAACAAGAATTGCATATACGAAATTGATAAATTATGAACTTTGCCTGGCTAAGCATAAATGGATGCGTATTCAAGTTAGATCTTCGAAAAAATTCATGGAAGGCTAAGTAATGACAAGTTATTACAATAAAGATTAATAGGAAACTCACAAAATTACATCATCAAATAAAAAGTAGAGTGAATGGCATGTAACAAAATCCACAGTTTAAGATCTAGATCATTCACCTCGGAATCCCTCACTTACTCTTGATATCGCTCGGCTTAGCGGAGGAAGATTGCAAACAAGCTTAGGGATGCCACTAGTAGACACGTGATGCCAAGGGGGCTAGTTGCCGAGGAAGGAGCCGGAGTTGGAGGCGCGGGTAGACGTCCGGTGATATTCCACTCTTCAATAAGTCGTTGCTCGTCGAAGACAACCGTCAAGTGAGGAAGGTTACGGTCAACGTATTCCTTGACGGTGTTCTCGGCTCCGAATCCGGGGTCAAAGAAGGGTGACCGGATGACGTCAATCTCCCAGCAAGAATTGAGAATAAGTCCGTGATCAACTTCCGGATCCACCATTCATGATCAAGAACGGAATTGATATGTAGTGATTGAATAAAGGTGGAGCCGCCACTTAGGAGAGTTGGCCAAGAGGAGGGGTTTGGGTTAGATCTTGGATGGGAGGAGGTGGAGAGGGGAGGAGGCGGCTAGGTCTAGGTTAGGGTTTGGAGAAATTAAGAGAAATCTGAAATTAATTTCAGATTAAGTGAAATCGGAGGGAAAATATTTGGGTTTTGAATTTCAAATTCCAAGAGGGGATGGGGGAATTAAGAGGGAAAACCAAAATTTGAATCCCCCTATAGGTCGGCGGCATTAAGAGAGGAGGGAGGGGATTGGGGAGGGAGACTAGGGAGTTAAGGGTTTCCTAATCCATCTCGAAAAATTATGGATGATGAATTCAAATCCAATTTAATTTAAAATTAAATTGAATCTCATTGGAAACTTTCATAATTTCGCTTTTGTCAAATTTGAAAACTTTGGAGCTCACTTTGAATTTCAATTTTGAAATTAAGTTGGGGAGGGTTGAAATAAGGAAGGGATGGTGGAGGGGAGGCCGACGGCTAGGTGGTTGGCCGGCGGGATGGGGGAAGGGGCTTGGGTTTTGGGAGAAAAATAGGTGCTTTGGTTAGGGAAGGCCAGCGGGTGGTTGATTGGAGAAGAATTGAAAGTTGGGGAAGAAAATAGATCGGGGCCGCGAACCTTGGAATCCACCAACGGTCGACGGGTCTTGCTATCACCCTCCTTTGGTTCCTCCTCTCATGAACTCACTTAGAGATCAAACAAAAAACTTAAAATTTCATTTCATAATCATCATCCAATACAAAAAGCTAAGAGACCTTAATATATAGGCCTCAATGAAAGAAAAGCAGAAAGACACAAATGCCCTCGGGGCTACAATAGCGACTCACTACCCATAGGGGCAAACTAGGGAAATACAGACAAAATACAAAAATATATCAAAAGTACAAGCTCTGGATCGTAGCCGTCGATCTACGACTCCGACGACGGTACACATGTCGAAATCTTGGACTGATGTCCTCATCATTATTCTCTTGAAATCAATTTCAAACCTACTAATTTCTACAATCTTTATAAGCAAGCTCACATTCATCAGTTCCACCAAAAGGATAAGAACTCAAGGACGAAGTTTCAACATCTTTGGTATTGATTTAACCATACTTCTAGTGTGGTTATAAAGAAAGATCAAATATCTTCCCAAGGCAATTAAAATTTCATTTTCTTCTTGCATATTCACAAATCAACATTGTTAACATCACTGTATATTATTAATAATTCATGTATCAAACTCCAAGGGATTTGAAGCGTTCTACGCTGTGGAAAATTTTAAATATCTTTCCGGGCAGTTGGAACTCTCCATCCTGGATACTGCCAAAACTGGATAATCAAGCACACTTAAGAGTGGGATGAAATAGAGTATATCACTAGTCTTAACGATGCTGAGGGAGATAGATGGTCTTGATCTTGCATTTAAAACCGATAGTCTCAAGATCTCAACAGCTACCTTCTTACTCTGATTATGCCTTACAATACAATCCTACATTTTTTTATTCATTTGATTTCACTCTATTCTGAATCTTATTTGTTTTTAGTAACGTGTTTCTTTTGCTTTCTACGAAGCAATCACAGGGAGATTTTGGTTGGTTCAGGAAGTTTTAGTAAAAAATTGATTCCTTGCTCACACCCTTCTACATCTCATCCTCGGAGATACAAGTAGCAGTGCCTTATTTCATTCAACACAGCACAACCGTGTGAAGCCTAAATCAGTAAGGTACCATTCAATCAAATAAAGAAATATTAAAGGTCGCAGGACCATTTCTTTGGAAATTAACAAGTGGATTCAACCACAATTATGATATGCATTTTTTACTAGTAAAAAATTCATCTTATGACCATACGTATGATCTACTAAAAATTTGGACTACTAGCTTTAATGAATAAAAAGCCTCAGCAAAAATGCTTATTAAATAAACAACATATCTTGTTAAAATCATCTCCATCAAAATGCAAGGAAAAAGAAAATTGAAATAGTCCATAATAAAGTCAGGTTCCAATAGTAACTTCAAAGCTAGGTACATGCTGAACATAACATGTATAAGCTGCGATAACAACAACATCAAATTTTTATCCCACTACGCGGATAACCTGCAATAAATCACTTAAATCCCAATAAAAACACTAGCATAAAAAACAGGTATTACCAACAGCAAAATTATATGGAGAAGAGTAAATTTCAAAATGAGACGTAGAAAAACTGCATCAATTATATCTAACAATTGAGTTTGTTTTGCATCAATTATATCTAACAATTGAGTTAACAAACATTTTCAATGTTCAATGACATCAACTTGCTTGTTATAAATTTATTTTGTAACTTACAAACTAAAACGGGAACAGGTAATGCAATCTTGCCAACATCTTCGTCTGCTTGCATTATCTTCTTTATTCGTGACTGAATAAGACAAGAATTAGGAAAATCAGTTTTGCAGTCATAATCCCAATACTAGTCCCATATAATAACAGCATTAAAATACAAAAAGCCTACAGTAGCAAAATGTTGGATATATAAGAAAAAAATATAGAACTAGCTCAAACTTCCTAGGCAACCAAATGTTTTCATACAAGCAGTTGTACACAACTATCAACATACAAAAAATTCTTAAAGGCTCAACTCTTCTATCTAAGGATTCAAACAATCAAACCCACCCCCCCAAAAAAGAAAAAATAATAAATAAATAAACCACTCCAACCTTGGGAAAGCTAAGGGTAATGTCTCCAAAGCTACTCCTCAGTTATAGTTGATGAAATATTTATTATAATCACTATTACTTGCATTGCATGGGATCTAAGGAGAAACGCAAAAGATATAATATTCCTAGAAATAGAATATTCTTATTAGAATTAGATGGTTGAGATTCAACCTCATAACCAACAAACTGAGACATCTTGCAACATCGGCAATAAATTCTAAAGTTGTATTGATAACCCATTCACGTTAAGGCCTTAGGATCCATGTCTGACCTTAGAAATTGAGCCTGTATAGGGATTGAGATTTGCAATTCCTGTCTATTTTTCATGCTTTCCTTCTCAAGATGTTTTCCCTTGAGATTTCCCTTGAGACTTGCATTAATATATATGGGACCTCTCGAATCCTCACTGAAATAAACTTTCATAGGCTAAGGTTTCTAGAAAGGATTAATGATTTCAAAGGTGCAAGTGAGGACAAAAATATTAATTGTTGTGAAGTCATCTCACTTAGGAGATTATTCTTGGAGTTCCTTTTGTTTTTCTGAGCATGGGGGTTCATGGATTTGGAAAGAGTTTGTGGAAGTTCTTTTATTGTATACACTGTGATTCTAGTTTTTTCATAGTTAGATAGAATCCTCTTCTCTCCCATGGACATAGATTGGTTGAAGCCATACAATCTATTGTCTAAGTTCCATATAATCTTAGTACCCTTTTCATTATTTGATATTTCTCTTTTAAGTTTGTGATGCATTGAACTCACTTCGAGTGACACTTCCATAATTGAGTTTTGGTGCTCTCTTCATACCAAAATAGCATCAAAGTGCAGTCTGAAAAATGATGACAATGAAATTTTCGATTGAGAAGTTGAGTTTGACAGATGAAGTATGGATGAAATTGTTAGAGGAAATAACCATGAAGTTGTGGCTTAAGTTGGAAAATCCTTATTGATAGGAACAAGACTTTTTCTATTAAAAGAAGAAATGATGCATCAAGAAAGATTGTCAATTATTGAAGAGAAATGAACATCAGAAAGGTGAGAACTATCAAACAAGTCAACATATACAAATACACCAACAAATCGATCCCATATGGATTGTAGTGAGTACTTCATTTGACTTCAGGATTTATGTGCAATTATTTGTGCATTATTGGGTCAATATGTTCATATCATATGTGCTAAGATAAAACATTATTTCTAGTTATGAATCATGTGATTGCTTTATTTATATGGGGAATAATCTTGTGTGAAGGACTATTAGCTTTAGCAGTATATGTTTAAGGATGCATGATGATCTAACTAACATTTTGGCTAAGGTTAGACATGCAATAAATCTAAGGATGAATCTTATATCTTTGAGTGATATGAGAGATGCAATGTACATGTAGTTAAGTGATGTTGAGGTGCTTATGATTTCCAAGGGTTATTTGATGGTCGTTAAAGTCAAGAGATTCAAAGAACTCAATGCATTGCATAGTGCGCCTTTGGAAGCTGCTTCAATTCTATCTTCAACTATGTTGGAGCATCACATTTTCGAGATAATCAAAAAGACCATATTTGTGTTACATTGTTTATCCTAGAGTTGGGTCATATTATTTGAACATGCAAGGTGAGGTGACAACCAAATCAAGGGTACAAAATTCAGTGGTACAAGTACTTTAGGATCGGTGGATCTCCTGTATTATGCAACATATGTGCACATATCTAATAGCTATTTAATTCGAGTGTCATCTAGCATGGTGAGATTGTGTGATGTCAAGCCCTTCAAGGTTTTGAGAGCTTAGAGTGCTCGGATTTAAGATTACCATAGAGGAGATTCAAGTTTTGCCACATAATAGAGTCAAGGGTGATAATTGTTAAAATTGACTAAATATTTATCATGATTGGCATTGCTCACATTTTAGACCTTAGGAGCATTGCAAGAGACTCAAATATTCCAAAAATATTCTTATAAGAATCAAATGATTGAGAGTCTACCTTGTAATTTGCAAATTGATATGTGATGCAGTATTGAAAATCACATATGGGGTTATAGTGATTCTTGATTCACATGAATGACTTAGGATATATGCCTAAGCTTGGAATTATGTCTCAAGGCATGTGCATGGAGTGACGTAATTTGCAATCCCTGCCTAATTTTCCATTCTTTTATTCTCAAAACTGTTGCTCAAAAGACCTATAACTAAATATGTGGGAACCCTCTTCTAGGTTTAGGAAACTCTCTTACCTCATCGGCATACCTTCTCGGTTGCTAGGATTTCTTGGAGGATTAATGACTTCAAAGATGCATGCAAGGAGAGCATTTTATTGAGATAATCTTATTAATGAGATTGTTCATGGGGTTCTTCTCTATTTTGAGGGTTGGTGCACATTGGATTAGGGAAGTGCTTGTGAGGGTTCTTTCATTATGTACACTTTTCTTGGGTTTTTTCTATAATGGATTGGATCATCTCTTCTTTCCCGTGGACGTAAGTTTAGTTGAAACTGAATCATGTAAATATTGGTGTTTTTTATGTTTTTTTTCTTTTTTCCTTCTCTTTTGAGTTTGTTTGTGGCGGATTGAAATCACTCCAAGTAAATTTCCACAATTGAGTTTTGGTGGTCTCATTACGTCATAGTCATTGGCAAGTCCAACAATTGTGTTCTGAAAACCTTTATATTTCCATGCTTATTGCTTGGATATTTTACTGAGTGTAAGACTTTACACGTGACAATTGGTGCCCAATACTAAAAAATGAGAAAGTATAAAAAAAGGAGAATAAATATCCAGTTTTCTAGAAAATGTTTCTCACCCTATCTAAAGCCATATAAGAACAACTAACTATCATGACTCACATTAATTAGAATCAAAACTGCCCATAGAAGCAAGCAAAGCTAGCTTAGATGATCAAATACTCATATTACTAACAATGGAACATGCTTGAATCATAATCACATCATAAGTTCAATGGAATGAACAACTAATACAACTGCATGTTTTTAATTAAAAGATGACCAACTTTTAACCTAAACTCTTCCATTTGGAGGCCAAAATTGTCTTTTAAAATCCGACAAGTCAAATCCATCAAAGCACACTGATCAACAAAGAAGACAAGCTAATCAAACATATGAATAAAAATCCCCTCCCAAATACAGTGAACCGCAGAGGCGAATTACCAAAATCCTTAACTATATACTACATCATCGAAGAATACAAAAAAAAAAGACATGCATCAAAACACACATGAGCAGCTCAAAACTACCGAATTAAGAAACGTACAAATCAGCTGAGAAAAAACGATTAGATAAAAACCCTAAATCTTAAACCCTAGGTACTAAAGATCCTCTCGTTCCCATAGATTGAAACTAAGATACTTCATAAGACCGAAAAAAAATTGCCCTGTCTCTCTCCCTATTCGATTTAACAGAATGGTCCGAAAGAAAGAATCGCGGCGAGAACTTACGGCGGGGAACCGAGTGCCGAGCTTCTTCCTCATCTCCGCCGATAGCTCCCTACCTACTTCCTTCTCTCGCTCTCTCGCTCTCTCGCTCGCAGTGATCTACTTCTATCGGATCGATTTCGAGCATAAACACGTCTCAGATCTCAGAATCGTCCACTTCCTTTGCCTTTCCACTCTTTTTTCGGCTTTTTTAAGAAATTTTTATTAAACGGCGTTATATATTTATAAATATATAGCTTGTAGCTCATAACAGAGTTTAAATCGATAAATTTATTTAAGGTTGTTTTTGTTGGAATTCAAGTGGGCTTAAATTTTTTTTTAAGGCTTTGAAAATATTGATATTTAATTGGATGAAAAATAAATGTAATATAAAATAAATTAAACATAATATAAAATAAATTAAATGTAATGTAAAATATTCTAATTTATTTTGAGGTAAAATGAATTCGCATAGTTTAAGTGAAAACTCTTTCATAAAAAATCAAGCGGCATGTATCGTCACTCTCTGTCGCAATTCGCCTACGGACCATCACCACCCCTGGCTGTCGGCTAACATTGAGCATGCTATTTGCAACCACCCCCATCCAACCACCACCATTGTCGTCTACCGGCCACTACCACCACACCGTATATGACTTGCTTGCCAGCCTCCATTAACGCTCCCAAACCACCAGTGAATCACTTGACTACCCCTGTCAATGGCCACCATCATTGCTTGCCAGCAAACACTGCTCACCCCCATCGCGAAAGACCCACCAGCCTCCGACGACCACCACTCTAACAACCCAAAATGTAAAAAGTAATTTTAGAATGTAAAGATTTGAAATGTTGTTTTTTGAACCAATTTGCATGTGTCATGAAGATTATTTGTGCATGAAAAAGGTTGCAGTGTTCTAAAATAAGTCCTAAGGATGTGGAGTGAATTTTTTACAAAATCTTAAAAATGTTATTATTTGAGCGCCACAGTGTTGTCTTCTGAGCATCATGCTGCTGCTACAGTACCAGACGCTAAATAGTGACATTGGAGCACTTTGTTTTCTATAACTTTGGATTTTTGAACAAGTATAACATCGTAAGAAGAAATGATGCAGCGCTAGGTCAAAATTTGCTTTTTAAAAATATAATATTTCCACTATTACACTCATTCGAACGCCTCGCTAGCCGAAGCAGGAGAGAGGAGAGGATTTCTAGAGAAAGAAACTCTGTTTTAAGTTACTTCGAGTCTTTTTTAGCTGTCGAGCTAGTTGAGAAAGTTATTTGGATAGAAATGTGTCACAGTATGTCTACCTTAATTTTCAAAAATTCGATATTTTTAGGATTTTTCTGGCTAAATTTTTATTTTTGTTATGTAAAAATGAGGATACCTTTGTATTATTAAAACTTTCTCCGCGTAAATTTTATATATCATAGATATTAAGATTATGAATATTTTGAATATTTTTAAAAAATTTCTTTGTAATTTTGGAATTTGTATGATTTTTACTGAATATAAAGTAATCTAGACTTTCAGATAGGATCTTGGAATGTAGATTCTCTTATAGGCAAATTAATAGAATTAATTGATATTATTATTCATAGGATAATAGATATTTTATGCATTTAGGAAACTAAATGGGTTGTATAAAAGGATAAGGAGATTAATAGTTTAGGATTTAAACTTTTGTATTCTAGTATAAGTCATACTAGAAATGGTAAGGTGTGATTATAGATAAGAGTTTGAAGAAAAATATTATAAAAATTGGTAGAATTGAAAACTTAATTATAGCTTTGAAGATTAATATTGATGCTAAGATTTTTAATATCATAAGTGATTATGCTCCTCAAGTAGGTTTAATATGTGTTTAAAATTAAAGTTTTAGAATGACTTAGAAGATATTATTCAAAAGATACATCTTAAAGAAAGATTTTTTATTGGAGGAAATTTAAATGAACATGTTGATAGAGAGGTAGAAGATTTTAAAAGTACCCATGGTGGCGATAGGTTTGGAGTGACTAATGAAGGTGGTAATACAATATTAGATTTAGCTCTAGCTTATAATTTTATAATTATTGATATCTTATTTAAGAAAAGAGATGAACATCTCATCACTTATAAGAATGGATAGAGTAAAACTTGGATTAATTATTTTCTTATAAAAAATAAATCATTTAGATTGCAAAGATTATAAAGTTATTCCGAGTAAAAGTTTATGCATCCAACATCGCTTATTAGTTTTAGACTTCAAGATGGATGTGAAAAATATAAAAAACATAGTAAAATGTTATTCTAAACTTAGATGGGGGCATTTAAAGAACACTAATAAAAATATTTTTAAGAGTAAGATTTGAGATATTAAATTTTATCTATGCATGAGAAAGCAAATATTATGTAGAAAAAAGTAACTAGTAATATTAAGAATGTTGAAAAGAATATGCTTAGAGTTTTAAAAGAAAAAGCTCATAATAATAAAAATAGTTAGTAGTTGAATCAAAATGTGTAAGAAAAGATTAAAACTAAGAATCTTTGTTATAATAATTATTTAGATGTAAAAACTCTGAAAACAGGAAAAGATATAAAGAGGGTCGTAAGGTGTCTAAAAAAGCAATCAGCGATGCAAAGATTTTAGCTTTTAATGATTTATATAATAAATTAGATTTTAAAAAGAGCAAAATGTATATGTATAAGTTAGTCAAATAAATATTTATGATTAGTAAGCATTTAGTTCAAGTGAAGTGCATTAAAGATGAAAATCAAAAAGTTTCTTTTTTTTTAGAAGAGGATATTCTACAATGGTGGATGAGATATTTTGCTAAGCTTTTTAATAAAGATTATAAAAAAATGATTGACTCTAGTGACCTTAGCACACTAATTGAAAATAGATATTTATTTTTATTGTTGTATTAGTAAAATCGAAGTTAGAGAAGCTAAGAAGTTAAAGAAAATGAAATATGAAAAAAACTATTAGACCTAATGATATTCCAATAGATGTGTGGAAATGCTTAGGATAAGAAGGAATTTCTTGGCTTACTAAACTTTTTAATATTATTTTAAAGGCTAAAAGATGTCAACTGAGTGGAGAATGAGTGCGTTAATTCCTATTTTTAAGAATAAAGGCGATGTACAAGATTGTGTGAATTATAGATGAATTAAGTTGATGTGTCATACTTTAAGACTTTGGGAGAGAGTTACGAATCATAGGTTACAACGTGATACTAATGTTTCTCAAAATCAATTTGGATTAATACAGGGTAAGTCTACTATGGAAGCTATTCATTTATTGAGAATGTTGATGGAGAAGTTTAGAGCGAATAAGGAGGACCTGCATATGATATTTATTGATTTAGAGAAAGCTTATGATAAGGTTCCAAGAGAAGTGCTATGGAGAGCTCTAGAAAATAAAGGGGTTAATAATACTTATATTCAAGCAATTAGGGATATATATGCAGAAGCTGTTACTTGTGTTCAAATATTAGGTGATTTGACAAACTATTTTCCTATTTTAGTTGGATTACATCAAGGATCAGTGTTAAGCCCTTATCTTTTTCTTTAGTCAAGGATGTTCTTACTAGACATTTGCAAGAGGATGTACCCTGGTGTATGATTTTTGCTAACCATATTCTTCTTATTGATAAAGACTAGAGAGGGAGTTGAATGTAAACTTGAATTATGGAGATCAACTTTAGAGTCTACAGGTTTTTGTTTGAGTAGATCTAAAACCAAATACATGCAGTGAAATTTTAGTAGTAATTGATCTAGTGAGGGTTTGTGAATTTGAGCGATTAAGTCATTAATAAATGTACTCATTTTAAATATATTAGGTCAATTGTTTATAGTGATAGTGAAATAGATTGGGATATTGTTAGTAGATTTCAAGTTGGATGGTTGAAGTAGAGGAATGCATCAGACTTGTTGTGTTATAGAAAAGTCCCTCTCGAACTTAAGGGAAAATTCTATAAGATAGTAGTGAATTTACTGATTTTCACCACTGTACTATTTACTTTTCTCTATAACTTACTATTTTATTTTTTTATATATCTTACTACTACTGAGTGTGAGCTTTATTATTTCTGCATTGTTTCTTGATCATATAACTGTTACAGTTATAATTTGACTGATAATATATATATTTCTTCTTTACCATTTTTTGAATCTGATTATAAGATTTTAGTGCAACGTGCTTGATTGTTTAGCACATTATATGTGGTTTAAATAATTTCAAGTTAGGGAAGAAGATTAAGAGTGAGAGGCTGATCAAGTTTCTTCAGGTTTACTATTAGTTGTTACTTTCTGTCTGTAGTTATTTTTTGTGCTCAGAAGTAGAATGATGGATTTTATTTATATGATTCTTGAGTATTATATATAAATTTTTATGAATTGAATAGTGATATGTATATTAATTTTTTGATAAATAGAATTTTCTTATGCTGATATTTCATTGATCACTAATAAAAAAAATTAGATAGCTCTAGTTGGAATTGATATTAAAAGAAAATAAAAGAATAGTTCTTTTAAATTTGATTTTTTGGCGTAACAAATTTGGCATTAGAACAGTTAATAAAAGAATTGATTGAATTATTACAAGAGCTATAGAAAATTGATTGTGAGTCGGGTAAGAGATTTGGTAGATTCAGTTGCATTATTTTACATTTCATTCTATAAGTGAATGATATGTGATTAAATTAATTGTATGATTGTATAATTCTTTGACAAGTTTTAATTTGTGATTTGATTTTAACTTAAATTGATTTTTCATCATATAAATTTGTTTTATATGAATCTTATACACGAATCCTTAAAGAAAATTTCATGAATGATTTTTTTTGAGGTGGATAGATTCTAATAAAAAGTAATTTTAAAATGTTATATTTTGAACCCATTTTCATGTGTTAGGAAGAGTTTTATTTCATGAAAAAGATTGCATGTGTTCTAAAATGAGTCCCAAGGGTGTGTAGCAAATTTTGGTGTGGACCTCCGAAAGGACACCGCCATGCTACAGAGTGTAGAGGGTATACGACCGCACCACCCTGAGTGATAGAGACGATCGCGAGCCTCCACGCTCTCACAAACGGGCCAATAGAAGGGCAGATTAAATCGTGCATATGACTAACTGTTGGTGGAATTTTGAAAGCATGTTTTGAAATGTTGGTTTTCTTTGGGACTTAAAATTAAATTTTAATTCTAAAATCGAATCATCCCGTTAGAAAGAGTATATCACCTCGGAATGTGAAAATAAAATTTCATAACGTCGTTCAGATTTAGAATTATGAAATTCATCTTGAATATCGTGAACGGATACTAAAGAGAACTTCATATGACCCCGAAGGGTAGAAATGAGGCTCTACTGAATATCCAGCTACAATATTCAAGAAGTGTGATCGTTGATTTCACATCCAAAGCCTTATCAAAGAAAGGTGTATCTTCCTAAAGGGAGAAAAAACCATTCAATGATAATTCTTTGAATTTGATAATATCGATCATTCTTTGATCTCTCCCAAAGGAAGCCAATACAAATTTTTGAAATCAGGTGAATGTGTGGTTCTAAATCTCCTACGAGCGCAAGCCCTTGTTGCAACTCGGGCTTCCGAGTTTATGATTTTGATGATTACAAATAATATTTATTAATCTTTTATTTCTCCTAGTATTTGTAGTGCATATTTCTTTCTATGTTAACTAATATTTCAGGTACATCATGCACCGTTCTTTGAAGATTCAAGGCTCAAGATTGCGAAGAATTGATCGTATTAAATGAGTCTGTAATTTTCATTTATTGAGTCAAGTCTTATAATGATGTATGTTAGTTTGTTGATCATGCACACACAGAGGGAGCAAAAAATGATTATGAATATTTTAACTTTTCTGTTTATCGTACTGTACGAATTTATTTCGTACTGTACGATCTGGTATAACAGAAATAAATTAAACTATTTATTTTTCCTGAAAAAATTAATTTTGAATATAACTAATCATACTGTACGATCACCGCACCGTACTATACGATCTGTTATAATTAGAAACCTCGCCGTCCATTAAATTAGGCAAAGATTTGAATTTAAAAAGTTATTCTAATCGTACGGTACGATCATGATCGTACGGTACGATCATGATCGTACGGTGCGATGTTTAAAATATTGCCTAATTTAATCCGCTGAATGTTCAATCAAAACGACTTAATTTTGATATTTTGGTCGTACTGTACGAAATGGATCGTATTATACGATCAACAGAGACAATTCTGGCCGTCCCATGCTTCGTCCTCGACGAACTGCACTTTTATTGAACTGTTCGTATAGCACATCGTACAGGACATCGTACAGTACGAACATCAACTGAACTGTTCGTACAGTACTAACTGGATCGTATAGTACTAACAGGTCAATTTCTGCACATCGTACTAGACGATCTTGATATCGTACGATACGATATTTGACGGCTGAATTGAGTATTTTTAGGGTTTTTTTAGCCCTCTATTTAAGCACTCTCATAAGACTTTGTAAGTGTCTTTTGGCAGCCATTGTGTCTTTGTTCTTTTGGAGAAAACTTGAAGAGAGGACTTGAAAGGGAGAGAGGAAAAGGTGAAGTTTGAGAGAGGGAGAAGATCCTTGGAGGGGATTTCAAGAGAGTGTGAAGGAGATCACACGGTTGCTCCGACGAGCTTGCACCTCAATACCATCGGATTCAAGGTTCGTCTTGAAGGAAGTTTTGGGAAGAAGAAGATCTCATTGGTGTCAAAGGACCCGGCTCCTCTACCGCACCGGGGAAGGTGGAAGTGATTGTGTAAGGGCTTCTCCGCCTAGCTGTGGGAGCTAAAGGAGAATCACTAAAGGTTTAGTGTAATACTTGGAGGGTGCCTCCGGGGAGTGGACATAGGTCATGGTTTGACCGAACCACTATAAATTAGTGTGTTCTTTCCTTTATTTTTTCTGCACTTTATTTCCGCATTTATTTTTATTGTGGTTAATTGTTCGCATGTCAACATTTTTGCAATCAATTGATTATCGAATGTGGAATATGATTCAGACTGGCTATTCTGTACCTTCACGTATGATAGATGGAGTCAAAATTAATATTCCTTTTACTGAATGGAGTAGAATAGAACTAGTCAATGCACAACTAAATGCTAAATGTTTGAATTGTTTTTTTTGTGCATTAAATTCTGACGATTGCATGAGAATCTCTACATGTACTAGTGGGAAAGAAATTTGGGATAGATTATGCATTTCATATGAAGGTACTAGTGAAGTCAAACAATCGAAATTGAATATTCTAATGCGTGATTATGAACTTTTCAGCATGAAACCATCTATCTTAGACATGTTTACTAGATTTAATCAAATTGTGATGTCATTGCATGATTTAGGTAGAGAACTTTCAAATGTTGAAAAAGTTAGTAAAATTTTATGTTCTTTACTTGATAAATTTGATGCCAAAGTCACAGCTATATATGAATCAAAAGATTTGAATACTTATTCTATAGATAATCTAATCGGCTCACTCATTGCCTACGAGCAAAGTGTGAGTCAAAGATTTTTGGATGCAGGTGACGAGAAGACTATTGTGTTAAAAGCCAAACACACAGATGAATATGGCTTAGTAGATGATGAAAGCAAGGAGATATCATTGATAACAAATAAATTTGAAAGTCTATTGAAGCACAAGCATGAACATCAACAAAAGCAGAGTAAAGGTAAAAATTGTAAAAATGTTAAGTTTTCTTCTGACATAATTTGCTTTGGGTGTAGGAAACCCGGACATTTGAAGCGTGAATGCCCCAACTTAAAAACTCTTCCTGCAAAGGAAAAGAGTAAAAACAAACCGTTTGTAATATGGGGAAATGATAAAAAGCAAAAAGTCTCCTGGGCAGACTTAGTTTCTGATTCATCAGAACATGAGCAAGATGATGAGGTATAAGTATGTTAAGGTTTGTTTGTGTGTTTTGTTTATGTGTTTTTGTTTATGTGTTTTGTATATTTTTTTTATTTTTTAATGTTTAACTTGTTTTATATAATTGTATGTTTTTGTTTCGTTATTATGTTGTTATTTTATATTTATTTTATCTCTTCTTTTTGATAATGTCAAAGGGGGAGAAAGTATTGTAGTTTATTGCATTTTGTTTTAATTTTTGATGTTATTTATTTATCTTTTTTTTTAAAAAAAAAATTTAAAAAAGGAAGCTTTCCCCTAATTTTTAATTTAATTCTTTTACTGAGGGGGAGTTTAGGAGAAATTTTTTTTAATTTGCAAAGTCAACCAATATTATTTGACATCATCAAAAAGGGGGAGATTGTTGCAACTCGGGCTTTCGAGTTTATGATTTTGATGATTACAAATAATATTTATTAATCTTTTATTTCTCCTAGTATTTGCAGTGCATATTTTTTCTATGTTAACTAATATTTCAGGTACATCATGCATCGTTCTTTGAAGATTCAAGGCTCAAGATTGCGAAGAATTGATCGTATTAAATGAGTCTGTAATTTTCATTTATTGAGCAAGTCTTATAATGATGAATGTTAGTTTGTTGATCATGCACACACACAGAGGGATTTAACTTTTCTGTTCATCGTACTGTACGATCTGGTGTAACAGAAATAAATTAAACTATTTATTTTTCCTGAAAAAATTAATTTTGAATATAACTAATCGTACTGTACAATCACCACACCGTACTATACGATCTGTTATAATTAGAAACCTCGCCGTCCATTAAATTAGGCAAAGATTTGAATTTGAAAAGTTGTTCTAATCGTACGGTAAGATCATGATCGTACGGTACGATGTTTAAAATATTGCCTAATTTAATACGTTGAATGTTCAATCAAAACGGCTTAATTTTGATATTTTGGTCGTACTGTACGAAATGGATCGTACTATACGATCAACAGAGACAATTCTAGCCGTCCCATGCTTCGTCCTTGACGAACTGCACTTTTATTGAACTATTCGCATAGCATATCGTACAGTACGAACATCAACTGAACTGTTCGTACAGTACTAACTGGATCATACAGTACTAACAGGTCAATTTCTGCACATCGTATTAGACGATCTTAATATCGTACGGTACGATATTTGACGGCTGAATTGAGTATTGTTAGGGTTTTTTGAGCCCTCTATTTAAGCACTCTCATAAGACTTTGTAAGTGTCTTTTGACAGCCATTATGTCTTTGTTCTTTTGGAGAAAACTTGAAGAAAGGACTTCAAAGGGAGAGAGAAAAAGGTGAAGTTTGAGAGTGGGAGAAGATCCGTGGAGGGGGTTTCAAGGGAGTGTGAAGGAGATCACAGGGTTGCTCCGACGAGCTTGCACCTCAGTACCATCGGATTTAAGGTTCGTCTTGAAGGAAGTTTTGAGAAGAAGAAGATCTCATTGGTGTCAAAGGACCCGGCTCCTCCGCCGCACCGGGGAAGGTGGAAGTGATTGTGTAAGGGCTTCTCCGCCTAGCTGTGGGAGCTAAAGGAGAATCACTAAAGGTTTAGTGTAATACTCGGAGGGTGCCTCCGGGGAGTGGACGTAGGTCATGGTTTGACTGAACCACTATAAATTGGTGTGTTCTTTCCTTTATTTTTTCTGCACTTTATTTCCGCATTTATTTTTATTGTGGTTAATTGCGTGGATGAATTTGATTATCTATCTTTTTATTGTGAATGAAATTCGCTTCCGCATAAAGTCATAAAAAGAGATTTCTTTTCATTAAAGAAGTTTTTAATCATCCAATTCACCCCCCTCTTGGCGCATCTAGTAATTTCAATTGGTATCAGAGCAATTTCAGCCCTCGTAGTTAATTACATCGTAGGGAAACAAAGTTCCCTACGAAAACTCTCGATTAAAATAGTGATAAAATTTTGTTAGATTTTCTATGAGTTATATCAAAAAGAGGAGGTGAATTTTGAAAACTCAATAGGGAATGGATCAAAATTGAGCAGTTATTAGCAGAATTAAATAGAGAAGAGTAGGAGAAACTTTGAGATCCCGGAACCATCCGGAAGTGTCCCAACTTAATCTAAGTGTTAGGCTTTATATTTTAGGATTGGAATGAAGCATCAATTAGAGTTGAACATTTTATTAGAGATTTGTGATTAAATTCCTGAAGGTTGAGGTCTTATAATCAAAGATCTGCCTCGGATCCTAAATCTAATTTGGACACTGGATCACAGTCGTCTGAACCTAACTAATGCAGTGAAAACCTGGACATACCCTGGCCTGGATTGGGGAGCCAGCTAACCACCTAATCGATTTAAAATACATGAGTCCGATCTTTTATGAAAGAGTGGTAGGGACTTTTCATTTAAAGTTTTGGAGAATTGTGGCCGACATTTAGAGATTTTCTTAATTGGCCCCTTTGACTTATGTTGGATGCAAAAATGCTAAGGACTAATGCAATTAAATTTTGACTCTTTTAATTTATTTCTAATGCAATGAATGCTAGTTAACAACTTCAAATCAAATATGCTTGAAATTTTAAAAATAGGCTTAGAAAATAATTTTTTAGAAGACTGGACTTCCCCAGGTCCGGCACCTCGTCCTCATAGGTCAGACTATCCGGACTCTACCCGCAGGCGGGGAAGGGTTTAAAACAAGGAAAGAGTAATGCAAAAATATGCATGCAACCCCGGGGTCGATCCCCGGCTAATTCCCTAGATTTGTTATCTTTCTATGTTATTTAGACTCACTAAAATTTTAGACTTTTAAAGTTATGAGTATAAAACTTTCACACCCTCACGAGCCTCACGTATCTAGGTAAAAATAAAAGCGACACACAATCGCAAAAAAACTAAGAAAAATAAGCAGTCCTAAAGGCAATCAATTCATCACATCAAATATAAATTAATTAATCAATAAATGTCTATAGGCAAAGTTGCCTTGCTTATTACAAACTAGGGTCTTGCAGAAAGTAAAGTGGCCGGGCACCACTGACAACAACCCAGATTCTAAACCTAGTAATGACGTAAGTTGTTTTGAGTGGGATACTCTCGGTCTTCAAGTCTTCGGTCTTGTTCTCCTTTGGGCTCCTTTTCTTCAAGCTCCTTGGATTCTTCGTAGTAGGCTATCCAAATGGATAAGAGGGCACTTCCCTTGAGGGGAAGGCCACTCTTTCCTCTTTGGGTAGGAAAGAAATGATCCAAATTTGGATCTCCAAATAGAAAAGGGCAATTCCCCGAAGGGGTGTCCTTTTCTCTTTGGAATCCAAGCTTTGGACCTATATATCCTAATTCAAAACTTCACTTTCACGCCACTTGACACTTACACAAATTACATTTATATAAAAATGAAAAATTCTAGACTCTCATGCAGGGTTATCTTAAGCAGTTAATGAATCAAAATATATTCCCAAGCAGTTATATATATGCAGAAAAATAAGTAAACACATTGGCCACGCTCTTTTTATTTGGGGACCTTAGCAGCTGAAGCACCTGTGCAAGCATTTATAATAATTAAATTTTTTTTATTGATTTAGCCTCCTTTTTATTGCCCTGCATGAGCGTGGCCACTTGCAAAAAATTGTATGAACATCTAGATCGTACCTATCCTAAGGGTAATCTAGTTTCCAAACACATCAACTATCCACAGAGTGCGGTAAAAAGTAAGCAGACACAGCAAAGCAATTTCATTCATAACATGTAGTAAAAACCACGAAAAATCTGGCACACAGCGGTAAAATAAACACCGGCATAACCTAGATCTAGAGTTGGTTGTCCTAGCAAATCATTTAAAGTGTGTGTAAAAGGTCGTGTGGCTGGGGTAGATCATAAAGTGGGTGATTAGTTAAAGTTGTCTAAAATTTTGAGTTTGTTAAGGCTTAAACAGGAATTTAGGTTATGGTTTAAATATTAATATATTAAGAATTTTGATTAAATATATTTTAAGAGTTAGTTGATTAATACCTTTGTTTCACACCGAGGTCGTAAAGTTTATTTCATCTTCCTTGGGGCTAAGTTAATAGCCTCGTAGGCCTGGGTTACCCAGTAGTAATCGGGGTTGATTAAATTAATTTAATTTGGTTGGAATTAAAGAGTGGATTAATATAAGAAGGAGTTGGTTACTAATTTTAAAGGGTTGATTAAGAATTTTATTAGTCTATTAAGAAAATTCTGGAATTTGAGAGAATTAACGGGTTTTGGGAAATTATCCGGATGTGTTAATTAAGGAGTCAAAATTTGATTTTTAAAATTAGAGAGAAATTTGAAAGTTTTAGATTTTTAATAAATACTAGATCTTATTATGAGTTATTAGACAGGTGGTACATTAAATTTAGAGTTTTCTATGAAAATTTATGATTTTTAGAAGTTTTAACCCGATTTTGACCTAGAGTTGACCAAAATGTTGACTTTTTGAGTTTGACCAGATTTTGGGGGTTTGACATTTTTGGAAAATACTATATTTTAATTAGATTTATTAGCCACTGAGTTTGATTGATTTGGAATTTTTTATAATTAGTAATGAATTTTGGAAGTTTGGGCATTTATTGGAATTATTTAATTGTTTCAATTAAGGGCCCTTTTAATGATTTGAACCCAAATGAGTCCTAAACTTCTTGAAATCAACTCCAAAGATCAGAAATGATCTAAGGAGAGATCATCAAGTGTTTAAAGATTTTTTTGGGATTTTTAATAATTTTTAATTAATTAAAATTGATTAAACATTGATTTTAATTTAAAATTAAATTAGTGAATTTTAATGTCAAATTAAATGGATTTCAATTTTTACTGTTTAAGAGCTGAAATTTGGTTGGTTAGAGGTATTATGGGTATTTTTTGGAATTAATCTAAATTTATGATGATTTATTGAATTTTCTAAGTCTTTAAAGTGGCTAAACTTTGACATGCTCAATTTTCTAACCTAATGACCTCTAAATTCAGTGAAATTTTAACCTGGGATACCTGCTGTCACTAAATTTGCTATGTTCAACTTTCACCCCTATTGGGTGTGTGTACAATCCCCTATGAATTTTCTAAGTTTTTTAGATATTTTCTTAATTATTTTACCTAGGTGTCTCTACTATTCAAATAGGCTTGAAACTTGGTGTATCTAGCTCTGGTACACATGCATTCACATTACATAAATTTCACAATAAAATACTAAAACCCTAAGGAGTTATGAATTTTCAAAGTTTTGGATTCAAAATGGACCCTTCACCTTAAAAATTTACATCACAGAAATTTATTGCGTATATGACCCTAGAAAAATTATTAAACATGCCTAAGATACCCAATAATCATCCACCAAAATTTTGACTTCATTGATCACTGGATTGTGAGAAAATTGCAAACAATGAAATACAAATAAACTCACATATCTCACAATACATAAATCAAATCAATACAATTTTAATTTTAATAAATACTACATTATATTATCTTTCCAACAAGCCCAAGAACGCCCCATTTGGTGGAAAACTTGATTTCTGTGAATTTTGAAACATTTTAAGTATTTAAAGCATTTTTTAATCAAATTTGGGTCAAATCAGCTGACGGTGACGTGGCGGCGTAGCATGATGCCACATCATCCTCCCAGACCACGGGATGACCCACGTTCAAACCTGGAGGAAGCCGCGAGGTATACCCAGATCTGAGCCGTCTGATCTTAGATCGGACGGTCCAGATCTTCTCCAGTTCATTTTGAATAGAAATCTTTAAACGCTCATATCTTTCAAAATACTCGACAAAATTGCATGAAATTTGAACTGTAGCTAGAGGGCAATATGATCTTACGATGACTGGAGTTTGGAGGCTCCATTCATTGCAAAATCACTATAGTTTCAAATTGAAATTTAAACGTCAAATGAACATAACTTACAATTTAACCGTCAAATTTTTGCGATCTTGGGTTCGTTTGAAAGCTGCAATGATCCTCTACAACTTTGATGAAGACACCAAGAGCTATATCTCGTCAGAACAAAAGTTATGTTTGGAACTCCGCTTTCTCTCTCTATAATGCTCTCTCCTCACTAAAATAGTGATTTGAGGCTTGGAAATGGTTGGGAAAAGCTTGGGAAGGCCTTGAGGAGTGCTGGAATGTGTGGGAGGAGCTCTCGAAAGGTTGGGGGCTGCTGGAGTTTGGAGCTTTTGATCATATGAGAGGGAATGATGAAGAAGTCACCTTTTGGTCAAGTTTTCCCCCACTTTACCTTTGGCTTTTAGATTGGATGGTTGAGATTTGATTTGGAGTGGTTTTGGATGAGTGACAAGTGTCCCCTATGCTTCCCAAAGCTAGGGAATATGGTTGGTGGTGAGTGTGACTTCTCTTGGTCCATGGGAAGAGGGTACCACACCTTTTTTCCCATTTGGATGAACCAATGCCAAGCCTTATTAAAGGGGGCTGGTTTAAGCTCTATTAGGGGAAGAAATGGGTCACATCACATCATGTTTGAGTAGGTTCTAGACTGAGCCATGGATTGCCAAGGTGGCTTGATGATGTGGCCAAGAATTTGAGGTCAAGGATTTAAAGTTTTGAGCAAATAATGAAGTTGGAGAGGGTTTTGACCTCTCCAAATGAGTTGACCAAGTCAACCCAAGAGAAGAATTGACTTGAAAGTCTTTGGACATGTCATGGGTGTCCAATTGAATGATTTTGAATGGTTGATTTGATTCAAATGGGTTGGATGATTGAATTTGACAAGTGTGTAGGTTAAGGGTTGATTTGGTCAACCATGAGTCAAATTTGGTTCAAACAAGTTCAATGAGTGTTTTGAGATCAATGAAAATGATCCCATGTATTGGTAGGTCATTTGGGTTGAAAATGGATGTTTAAATCCATTAAGGGCATTTTGGTCAACCATGGTTGACTTGATCAACCTGGTCAAACCAAAAAGTAAGTTTGGGTTCAATGTATTCCTAAAGTTATTTAGGATTCATTGGGATGACATTTGAAGAAGATTTCAAAGGTTGATAAGTCAAATTAAGTTGAGTTAGGGCATTTTGGTCTAGAGTCAATTATGGGTCAAATTGAATCTAAAAAGATGTGGATTATTGTTTAACAAGTCAATATCAAGGTATTAGGAGTGATCAAAAGATTTGGAGGGGGCTCCAAAGTCAAATTTTACTAGGTGAAAGGCCTAGTGCATTGATTGTAAATATTTGAAGGTTTTGCAATCTTTGGAGTTGAATTAAGTTTATGGGGTTAGAGTCCTCCAAATGAGCTCAAATTTGGAGGGTTGCCTCTAGAGACATGTCATATCAATATGAAATTGATAGACTCTGAACTAGAGGTCATTTGACTGGATTTTGAAGTATTTAAAAAATCCTTAGAAAAGGATCTTAGGACAAGGCCTTTGGACTTAGGGTTTTAGTCTGGATTTCTGGGTTTGAATTGGGCTTTGAGTTTGAATGAGTGGAGTTGAATTACCTATATCATCTATAATCATTTTGAGAGGATTATGAATGATAAGATAGGATCAAAGTTTAATAGAAGCACAATCAAGTTTTGAACTAGATTTGGGATCAGGATGCATTCAAAGTCTGGATAAATTTAAAGTCTAGATTTGATTTAAAAATTGAATTGATTGAAGTCTAGATTGGTTTATTATTTGAATTTATCAGAGATCTGGATTGATTTAAATCTAGATTGTGTTAGGAAAGTTGCTATTTGCATGTTTTACATTCTTGCAACTTGTATAATTTTGATGATTCCAAATATTATTGTTTTATATGTTGTTATCTCCTAACAATTTTTGGAAGATTTGTTTTTGCTCTTGTGTGTAAAAGTAGGGATGAACATGAAGAATCTGTTGGAAAGGAGAATTCGGAGACTGTTGTTACCAACAAGTTCGCTGTACTGAGTGAGAACACTAAAGAAATTTGTTTGGTAGAGCACGTTAAAGACATAAAAACTACTGAAAAAGACCGGGAATGTATTGATGCTGATATCAATCACAGTGGGTTGGGTGTCTCCAGTGCTGCTGTCAAGGTGATGTTGGCTAAGGAGTTAAAATCACTTGGACCTGTGGATGTGGAACATAAGAAGAAAAAGAGGTAATTATAGGTTGAACCCCAAGAGTGGGGAGAGATCAATTACACCTTTTTAATGTCCTCAATTCTTTTTTGGAATTGTAGGGGGGCAAGGAAAAAAGAAGCCTCCTTATATTTGAAGGAAATCGTTAGAGATCATAGTATCTATTTTATTGGGCTTATGGAGACGAAGTTGGCTAGCACTGACAGAAAATATATTGATTATTTGATTGGGAAGGATTGGGAGTACTATCATTACCCTGTTGAGGGTACTTAAGGAGGCATTATGGTTCTATGGAAAAGGAATATGGTGCCTTTTGATATAAGGGAGACATCTTCACAAGTAATTATTGGTAGTCTCTCGGTTCCTAACTTGGGAATTTGGAGAATTGCCACGGTTTATGGGAGAAGAAATTGTAAGGAAAGGGAAAGCTTATGGAAACAACTCCAGGATTGTATGGAGGATACAATTCCTTCTATTATTGGAGGGGATTTTAATTGCATTGTTAACAAGGAGGAGAAGAGAGGCGGTAAAAGGTTCTTGTTCTCAAAAGGACCTAGGGAGATGAAAAGTTTTATGGTGAATTCTGATTTCCATGACATTGGAAGTATGGGACCAAGATTCACTTGGTGTAATAACAAAGAGGGGACCTCTCGGATTTGGGAAAGGTTGGATAGATGTATTTTGAATTCAGTTGCTATTCAAATGCTTCCTATGGCTACTATCAAGCATCTTGCTAGAGTAGCATCGGATCACAGTCCAATTGTGCTAAGTATGAAGGATAAAATTTGTGGCAAGAATAAAGTATTTAAGTTTGAGGACACTTGGAGATCATATCCAGCTGCAAAGAGTATTGTTTATAACTCTTGGATGAAGACTGATTATGGTGATGAATATAGTATACTCCAAAGGAAGCTCAAACGTACGATGAAGGCATTGTTTTTCTGGAATAAAAATAAATGCAAGAACTTGAATGTATTGAAGGAAACC
>NW_021319178.1:12629920-12661935 GCF_001605985.2 Dendrobium catenatum | reverse complement strand
TATATATATATATATATATATATATATATATATATATATATATATACCAATCTACTTGAAATATGTAATTCTGATGAGATATTATGTGTGGATGAAGTTATGTTACTAAATGCGTAAGGAGTCTAATGGGCCTGAATTTTTAAATATCTAATATATGCTACTCATTGAGAGTCAGAACGACAAATTTCTTATGTGCTAGCACAGGGAGTTGTAAGGGTCTATTTTCGATGAGATATATATATATATATACCAATCTACTTGAAATATGTAATTCTGATGAGATATTATGTGTGGATGAAGTTATGTTACTAAATGCGTAAGGAGTCTAATGGGCCTGAATTTTTAAATATCTAATATATGCTACTCATTGAGAGTCAGAACGACAAATTTCTTATGTGCTAGCACAGGGAGTTGTAAGGGTCTATTTTCGATGAGACGTATAAGACCTTCAAAGAGTTCTAGGATTATTTTGTTCTAATATATAAAGTACTTATTTATTTTAATTTTGTGTTGAATATGTCTTATTTTTGGTATTTGCAATTGATAATATGCTACGCATGATAAAGTTCTTATGAAATACTTTAAATTCTATTAAATGTTAAAGAAATTAATTTTTTGTAAATTTTGATTTATGGGTGTGACCTGCTAATCGACCTATGTTGGCTCACATATATATATTCTGCATTCTTCTTCAAGTCATGGAAAGTGAAAAGAGTCTAATGAGTAGATGTAATATCATTATCTTATCTATTCATGTTTACACCACGCTCTCGCCCTAAGCGCCGCCTCGGGCGATTTTAGGTTTTCATCTTTTCCTTTCTCTTCGTGCTCGATCCGCCTCTTTCTCTTTATTTTTGTGCTTGTGGATTTGCTGTTATGTGGTCTGGGAGCTCTTTGTGCTCTGGCGCCCTGCTTGGGTCGATCTAATGGTGGGGGTTCCATCCTCCAACCCTTGGGGGAAGGCTTCTAGCTCGATCCATGGTAATAATAGATGATATTTCAACTTAGAGGGTGGTGAACCTTCTAAGTCTCCGACTATATCTTTCGAAGACATACTATTTGGCAATCCGATGGCAGGTGATACTATTCCTAACTTAACTCAATCAATTTTTAATGGTGTGCCGGATGTGCTTCTTTCTGATGAGGATGTTCTTAATCTTGCATCTCTGTTTCAATTCACGTTGGTTGGTAAGTTTGGTTTGCGTAGACCTAATCTTGAATGATCCGATGCTCAGCATATATGTTGCGATTCAGCATTCAAACGATTTGGATTACAGTATGTTTTTTTGCGATAAGAGCCTATTTATAAACAATTACCAAATGCATTTTCTTAAATGGACCCCATTTTTTGATGTTAGAGAGGAATCGTCGATAGTTATGATATGGATTTCTTTTCTAAATTTACTATTACATTTTTTTAACCCTAAAGTTCTTCATGCTCTTGGTTCAATTTTTGGCCTTCCCTTGCAAACCAATCAGGCTACGAAAACTAGAACCAGACTGCATGTGGCTAGGGTTCTAGTTGAAGTCGATATCTCTAAAAAGCAAGCTAAGGAAATTTGGGTGAGATCAAAAGCTTTTGGTTATTTACAAAGAGTAGAATTTGAGAAAGTTTCAGACTTTTGTTCTTATTGCAAGATTCATTGTCATGCTGCTTCTGAATGCTTTAAGTTACACCCAGATTTGAAGAAAGCTCCAATTTCTATGGTAGAAAAATCTGATTTGCCATAAAAAAAACCTATCAATTTGGAAGATAATTTATCTGTTTCTCCTATTGATAATATATGGAATAATGTTAAGCTTATTACTGATTTGCCGAAAAATAGAGATACTATTATAAATGAACATATGGCTACTATTGCTTATGTGGCCATTGAAGGTGATAAGGAACCAAATATTTATGTGTCTATTTATTCTATGCTTAATAATGCTAATTCTATTCATTTACCTATTCATCAAACGACTATTGTCCCTATTATAGAACATGAAACTACTGATAATGATGTTTGTGAAGAAGGGGAATTTATTCCCAAATCAGATATGGAGGTTTTAAAAGAGGAACAATTAGAAAGTGATGAAAAAGAGGATTCAATGTCCTCTAATTTTGCGGGTAATACTTTTAATAATAATGAAGAAGATGATTTTATCAAGGTGAATAGAAAAAAAGGGAAGAATGTGAAAAGTTCTATTCCTTCTATGCCGCATTCTACTAGAGCTCAAACATCTACCAAAGGTTATAATGGTTAAGGCTCTCATTTGGAATGTTAGGGGATTGGTGGTAATGATTCAAGAATTAGAGTTAGAAATCTTTGTAGGATTCAAAATATCTAGTTGCTGGCTTTACTTGAGCCATTTATTTCTGTGGATAAACTTGATTTTACTGCTACTCGTCTGGGTTTTTCAAAGAAATTTTCTAACTGTTCTAATAAATTTTGGATTATGTGGAATAGTGCTCTTAGTGTGAATATTATCGATGATCTTCATCAAGTTGTTAATGTTCAAGTTGCTTTTTCACTTTAAGTGTAATGCTTTTTTTATTCATGCCTCTTGCAATAGATTGGGTCGGCTTACTCTTTGCCATCAGTTAAGTACCTTTGCTATTAATTCTACCAACCCTTGGTGTGTTGGTGGTGACTTTAATATTATTTCGAATGGAGGACTTCAACTCTATGATGAGTGATTGCAATTTGCATGATATTAGTTTTTTTTAGGTGCTTTTACTTGGAGTAGAGGCAACTTATGGAAAAGATTGGATAGGATTTTATTATTGCTAATAGGACTCATGAATCTTGCATTTAGAAGCGGATTTACATAGAACTTCTTCTCACTATACTCCTTTACTTTTGACTATTAATGCTAATATGACTCATGTTCCTTCGACTTTTAAATTTCAAAACATGTGGTTGTCTCATCATGATTTTTTCAATGTGATTCATAATAACTGGACTGCTCCTAGTTTTGTTGATGATTTTATTATATTTGCTAATGGGTCGGTTAACAACATTAAAGTGTTAGTTAAGTTCTTGGTTAATTTCTAAAATATGATTGGTTTGGCTATAAATAAAGATAAAAGCAGTTTTATTGTCTCTAATTATGTTAATCATGGTAGAGTTAATACTATTAAGCGTGTATGTGGTTTTAATTGCATTGCTTTGCCTATCAAGTATTTGGGTACACCTATATTTAAAGGTAGAAAAAGAAATCAAATCTTTGAAGAGATCTTTACGATTTTTCAAAAGAAAATAGTTAATTGGAATTCTAATTTCCTCTCATTTGGAGGTAGACTTGTTCTTATTAAAAGTGTTTTAAATTCAATTCCTATCTTTATTTTTCATACTTTACATCCTTCTGAGCCTATTTGTCGTAGATTGGAAAGAATGATAAATAAGTTTTTTTGGGGCTATAAGAATAATAGTTCTTGTATCTATTGGGCTTTCTGAAACAAAGTTTATGGTGTTTTGAATGAAAGGGGTTTAGGTTGCAAAAATATTATTGATACTGTGAAGACTTTTTCTCACAAATTATGGTTCTCCTTTAGATTTAATATTGGTTTTTGGGCTCAATTCATGAATGTTAAATACTACAAAGGGTTTCATCCTACCTCTTGTACTTACAAAAGATATGATTCTTTGGTTTTGAAAAGGCAGTGTAACATTAAACGAAGGCGGAACAATTTATTCAATGGGGGTTGGGCAAAGGCGACATTTTCTTCTAGCAAGATAATTGGTTAGGTAATGGTTCCATTGATAGTCATCTGAATTCTTATACTCTATAAAATGTTAAGGTTCATGATTTCATTGAAAATGGGATATGGAATGTTAATAAAATTGGGGAGTTTATTCCTGTTGAATTAACTAGCATTATTGTGAACTTGCCTTTACAATTACATTGTAGTGATCGTATTTTCTTTAATATATCTCAGTCTGGAAATTTCCAGCTTAAGCATGCTTGGGAGAACATTAGAATTACGTATGAAAAGTCTGTGATTTACTCGGCAATTTGGCATAATAACATTCTTTTATTTTATTCTATTCTTACTTGGAGATGCATGAAAGGTTTTCTTCTTGTGGACACTTTACTTTTGAAAAAAGTTTTAGTTTCCCTTCAAAATGTCAGTGCTATTTTAATATTGAAAATATGAATCATGCTTTTGTTAATGGGATTATTGCTTAGAAAGTTTGGAGATATTTCTTTGATATTGCTCATAAAGATAATTTTGACCATCATAGAAGTATTGTCTCTATTCTTGAATGTTGGATTACTAAGTCTAAAGGCCATATATATAATTTATGTCCTATTCTGATTATGTGGTTCCTTTGGAGAGCTAGGAATGAGGCTAAACATAATGCGATTAGAATGGATGCTAATATGATTATTGCTGATGTTAAAAACAAAGTTTTACATCTTCATTCGACTAATCTCATTTTTGGAAAAAAATTTAAAAAATGTGTTGATTTGGCCTTTAGTTTAAATTGGTTTTTCCAAAAATTTGGATTCTTTGATTACTTTAGAAAGAATTGTGAGGTGGTTGAAACCTTTATCTCCTTTTGTTAAGCTTAACATGGATGGATCGGTTGGTATTAACATTGCGGGTATGGGTGACATTATTCATAATATTTATGGTGATGTTATTGTTGCTTGTAAGGTTATTTCTGCTGAGCTTATGAGGCTTTCAGTTGGTCTTGACATTTGCCATATGAAATCTATTACTAATGTTGCTATCGAGGTGGATGCATTGCTTCTAAATCAGATTATTCAAAATGAGAATGTGGGACATCCTAATCTTTTCTATATTATTAGAAAAATTAAACATTTACTTGCTGACCTGATTTATATTATAGACCATATTTATCGTGAAGGCAATGCTTATGCTGACTGGTTGGCTAAATTTGGGTGTCAACTTGTGGCTATTCAAGAGTTTGGGGAGTCCAGTTTGCCTTCTTTGTTGAGAGATTTGGTCAAGCTGGATAAGTTGGGTTTACCTTATATTAGAACTGGCTAATGGTTGTTTTCTTGTTTATTTGATGGGTTTATTTTATCTCTGGTGCCCCTGCTGTTGTAGTTTGTTTTATGGTAAGTTTGTTTGTTTGGGTTATTGTTTCTTCTCCCAAGTTTGGGGTGATTTCTGGGAGGTTGTGTCTCATTTGTTCAAGCAACACCTAGTTTATTTGTTTCATTTTTTATTTTGTTGGATGGGGTTATTTGTGCTGGGCCTTTTGAGATTGAGGGCTAGCTGCATTCCTGGGTGTTGAAGTTTGGTTGATGGTTTCTTTCCTAATTGTTGGATTGCTCAGTCTTCCGAGAACAAATCACCTCTAGTTTTCTTGGGGCAGTGTTTTGTACAGCTGTTGGTTTAGTTCATTTCTTCTACGGCTGGTCAGTGCTGGGCGTTCTTTTTGATTACTCGTAATTATTGGTTAATTCTAGTGTTTTTCTTTTGTTTTCTTGTGCTGTTTTGTTTGTAGGTTTTCTATAGCCTGGTGGAATTTTTTTGGCAGAAAGATTGTGCTGAATGTGATTTTGTGGATCTTTCTTTTTTGGGGCGCTTGCTTGGTGCCGCCTTAGATTGTATCTAGGCAATTTTGTATTTTGGTTAGTAGGGAACAATCCGCTCTTAGGTTTTCTTTCTTTTACTCTTTGTAGCTCTTCGAGCATTAGTGAACTGAAAGTCCCCTTAAGGACTATGTAATTTTTATTTATATTAACGCGTAGCCCCCTCCATGGATTTCTTCTAAAAATATATATATTTATGTATGCATAGGTATTTTTTAATTTTAGTACAATCATGATTAGGTGTTTAATAGTTCTATTTTAGTTTACTACCACGTACTGTAGTGTATAAATATTGTATTTACATTTTGATGATGAATGAAAAGAATAAATATTTATGGTTGAGTTTTATTTTACTGTTATTGTAAGATAATTAGAAGCCTCATTGTTTGTTTAAATTTAAGAAAACTTTTAAAGAACTCCGGAAACTTTGATCATGGGCTCGCCTATCACCGTTCAACATGCAAGATATAACCTATCTTATCTGTGAATAATTAGCTTGGATTGCGACAGAGAGGGGAAATTGGGAGGCAATTTGACGATCAACGGCATAGGTCTTGTAGTGGTCAGTGGTTGAGCAAAGGCCTTACGAAGGCTACTAGGGAGAGTTCCGGCAATGGTCGGCAGCTGAGTAGAAGATCGATAGTAGAGATTGAGAAAAGGTCCGGCAATGGTGAATGGATGGTGATCCGAAAACTGTCAACGATCTAACGGAGGTTCAGTAGTGGAGATATATAGGAGGAAGGTCCACCATGAAAAGGTTTGGCGATCCGGAGTAAGGCATTGGCCAGATGTGGTATGTCGTGGGTAATTCTAGCAGTGGTGGTCAAATGGAGGTCCTGCAGTCAGTCAGAGGTTCAACGACATCGACTAGGTGAACGATCAGTGGTGGTTGGCTATGTAGCTCTAGTAATGGTGGCAAGGTCGAGGTTAATTAATTAGATGCAGGGCAGAGGTATGGAGTTAGTCCGACGAGTGGATGTTTAACAACAATGATCTGCAGATGAAGGTTTGCTGGCAGTGGTGGTTGGGTGGAGTAAATACTTGAAGTTTTAGAGCACTCTTCAATATATAGCCAAAAGTCCATTGCTTGTAGGAAGTGAGAACCTATTTGTAGATTTTTGCGAGTGGCATGCTCCATAAATATGAAAAAAAATCTGGTGTAAATCTAGAGCATGCTATTGGACAATCTGTATTGATTCTTGTGATCATAGATGAGATTTTTAGCATTTTGGTGCATAAATGACATTCTAATTAATGTATTCTTGGCTTTTGTTGGATTTGTCTTCTCGAGCCACTTAAATCAATTATAAGTATATAATATTTGAAGATCATTTATTCATCATTTTTTATGGTTCAAAGTTTTCTACTATACTTCGGAATTATTGATTTAGTCTTAGTTTTTGTCATATTAGATCATTTTTTTGTATCATTAGGTTCACTTTGTTGTGAAATTTAGTTCAAATATAAAACCGTTATAATGGGAAGTCCTAGCAGTTTCAAATTTAATTTGAGATGTTTTTAATGCAAATGTGCATCAACCTTTACGCCTGATAATGGCAATTTTTGGGACCATAACAGATACAAAATTTTGTTTTTATTATCTAAAATATAATGTTTTATTTAATTTATTTTAGTTTTAAAAAAATCAAATAATATTCATGTATGAAAATTCCTTTAAAAGAACCAGAAGAGCTACACAACTCCCCTTGGCCTATTGGTTGAGAGCTTAGGCTTCCTCAAACAGAAGAGCTTGAGGTACCAGACAAATAGGCATTCAGTAAAACTCATAAACAATCAAAAATCTATTAGTTTTACACATATAAATAAAAGAATAAATCGCTTGATTACAAATTTACAGCATGGAACTTGTCAGCGAAATTATCATCCCGGAAGTGGGCTTTTTCACCCCTCTTTGACTTTGATATCACGGGTTGTTAATGCACAAGAAACGTGACGAGGAGGGCTACAAGCATCAGAAAATAAGCAATTCCTTGATCGATTGCCTTGCCATCAAGCCACCGAGAGGAAGCCATCGTTGTCTTCTGGCCATTAGCAATGCCCATTAGAACAGACAGGAAGAAGGCAGCAATCAACAATACTGAAGCCCTAAACGAACTCATTTATTTTCTATTTTGCACAAATCAAAAGATGATGTCAGTGATTGCAAGGAAGAGCAAGAAGGAGAAGCAGCAGTAGAAATGTTAAGTTGGGAGGATAGGCATAGGTACGTGGTTATTTATAGAGAAGGAAAAGCGGTAGAGGAAGAACAGTCGAAGTGGGAAAAGGAGAGTACCACTATGTTTGACCGTCCGCGGCGATGTGATAACGGTCAGAGTTGGGCGGCAATTTCTTTTCATTTTCAGACCAAAGGGCAATACCGCGTCAATTATGGATTCATGGACTTCGACAAAATTTAGCCAAGTTTTTCCGTCCAAGCCAAATTAAAAAATTTATGAGAAGTCAAAATGTTCCGTCTAAAAAGCAATAAAATATTATAATCAATTATATAAAAAAAAAACTGCATTTTCTGATTAGAATAGAAATATGTATTTAAATTTAACAAATGTAAACGACGTTTAAAAAAAAAATATTTGTTTACAGCTAACAAGTTTAAACATTCCAGTTGTCATGCTTTAAGTAAAAAACTTATAAATAAAGAGAATTTGTAAATAAAAGTTTACTTCAAATTTTATTGTATGAAGACACATGCAATTGTTGGCTAATATATTTTCTTTTTTGACATGCCCTACAAAAATTAACTTAATGAATGATTTATAACATTTTAAATAAATTAAATATTACCTGAATTCCGATTTAAAGAAAAAATATAATTGAATTAAATGTCTCAATGAGCCAAACACATCAACACCATAAGAGATTCGATTCAACAACAAATGAGCATAAATCATGTATATTAAATATAATTAGAATATTCAAGACATAAATTAAAGGACCAAACAATCTCCAATTCTTTGTGCTTATAGTCAAATCAAGTAGCTCGATGAGAGTATTCTAATGAGCTCAAAATCTTTTGATTCCAAGATTACTAAGGTACTCAAATGCAAGATAAATAATCTACGATTAAGGGATAAATATGAAACATTATTTAAAATGTATTGAATTCTAGCAAATATCATAAAAGTATTTCACATAAAAAGATGAGAGTAGGTTGTCGTTTTCTATATGAATGTGGTTTGCGAGTTCAAAAAGCTACAAGATTCTATTGTGTTTTCTAATGATCACGCTGGATGACCAACATTACCAATTGCTACTAATATCATTGGATTTTTATCATTTGACTAACATCTATTCTCATTATTTGACTTCAATTCTCATTATTAGACTTCAATCTTTTACTAATGGAGCATGGATGTCATTAATTCTTATAAGAAAAATAATTTTTTTTCTAAATTATGTAAACTCATGTCCTTTAATTGTAGAGAAGCGCTTATTATTTTATATATAATTATATATTAGATTATATCAATTAGACTTGGCCCCATTGATTTTCTCCTTTCTGAGATCTAACCTTAGCAATTTTTTATCATTTACAGATTCAATGTGTGTATTAGATCTTTGTACAAGTCTAAGATATAAAACTCTCTACCACTATGATTTTCTAGAATTAACTACTTAGCGCCTTTTGTTGGATGCGATTCTTGACTAGAGGGTTCCCTCGGAAAAATCTTCGAAAGTTCGTTCTCGTTGGCATCCTATAAGTGGTTGTTGCTGCAACTCAGGCTTCCGAGTTTATGATTTTAATGATAAAAAATAATATTGATTAATCTTTTATTTCTCCTTGTGTTTGTAGTGCATATTTCTTTCTGTGTTGACTAATATTTGAGGTACGCCATGCAGCATTATTTGAAGATTCAAGGCACAAGATTAAGTAGAATTTGTTATACTAAATGAGTATATAATTTTCATTTCTTGAGTCAAACCTTGTAATGATGTATGTTAGATTGATGACTGTGCACACTCATAAAGGGAGCAAAAAATATTTTTAAATATTTTTATTTTTTTGTAAATCGTACTATACGATCTGGATTGTACTGTACGATCTAGTGTAATTAGAATTAATTAAAATATTTTATTTTCCTGAAATTTTTTTTAAAATGTAACTAATCGTATAGTGCGATCACCACATCGTACTGGACGATCTGTTATAATTAGAAAGCATGTCGTCCATTAAATTAGGCAAAATTTTGAATTTGAAAAGTTATTATAATCGTACTGTACGATGTTTAAAATATTGCCTAATTTAATCATGTGATTAGTTAATCAAAATGACTTAATTTTGATATTTTGATCGTACTATACAAACTGGATCGTACTGTACAATCCATAGAGACAATTTCTTTGCTGTCACATGCTTCGTCTTGGACGAACTGCACTTTTATTATTGAATTATTCATACAACACATTGTACTGGACATCGTACAGTACTAACAGATATAAAAATTATTCGTACAATACTAACTAGACATCATACAGTACTAACAGGTCAATTTCTGCACATCATTCTAAACAATCTTGCGATCGTACTATACGATCTTTGGCAGCTAAATTGATTTTTTTTTAGGGTTTTTTGAGCCCTCTATTTAAGCACTCTCATATGACTTTGCAAGAGTCTTTTGGCATCCATTGAAGCCTCATTTTCTGGAGAAAACATGAAGAGAGAAGTTGAAAGGGAGAGAGAAAAGGGTGGAGTTTGAGAGAGGCAGAAGATCCTTGGAGGGGGTTTCAAGGGAGTGTTAAGGAGATTTCACATTGTTTCTTCGGCAAGCTTGCTCCTCGGTACCTTCTGATTCAAGGTTCATCTTGAGAGAAGTTTTGAGAAGAAAAAGATCTCTTTGGTGTTAAAGGACCCAGCTCCTCTACCGTACCAGGGAAGGTGGAAGTAATTTTATAAGGGCTTCTCTGCCTAGCTGTGGGGGCTAAAGGAGAATCACCAAAGATTTAGTGTAAAACTCATAGGGTGCCTCCGGGGAGTGGACGTAGGTCTGTTGAACTATTTTTCCCCAGACCTAGGTCAAAGATTTGACTTGGTAAAATTTGACCAAGCTAGACCCCAAGACGCTTCACAATGGGTTTAAAGAGTCAAGCTAAGTCTGTTGAGCCCAGACCTAGTTCTTAGGTCAAATTAGTTGACCAGGTCAACCTGGGTTGACCCAGATTGACCCAAACTCCTTTTAATTGTTTTCAAATTAATTTCAGAGCTTCTTAAGCTCAATTCTCCCCTCCAATGGACTCAAAGGGTCAGACTAACTTTATTGAGTTTAGACCTGAGTACTGGGTCAACCTAGTTGAGCAGGTCAACCTAAGTTAACCCAAATTGACCCAATTAGACCCATTTTGAGCCTAACTCAATTCTAAATACATTTCAAATTCTCCTAGGCTCAAGCTCCCATATCTTGGACCTATTTGACTAGGTTGACCAAGTCAATCATTAACTTGGTCAATCCAAGTCTTAAATAGGTCAGAATGACCTATTTAGTTTATTTAAAACCTATTATTTATATTTAACTCCCCCTTAATGATTTGAAATTCAAAACCACGGCTTATTAGACTGTCCATCTAAAGCCTAGGTTTTTAAATAGTCTCCTTAGGATTCATTAGAGAGGATCTGGCACTTTGCTCTTACCTTAGACTCTCCTAACCCAAGATCTCTCTAGTGTGAGCTCCACTCATCTCCTTCCACACTTCCACACTTAAATCCACAGGCAAAAGCTCACTGATGATGATCCTTTGATAAACCTAAGGCCAAAATCTTCCTAGAAAAATCAACATTGATCCAAGGCGTTTGGGACCTTGACTTCTTCTACAATTAGGAGCATGAATAGTCTACAAGTGCAACAAGCCCTTTTATGGATTAATCTGTCCATAAACCAAGGTGAAATCTTTAAACTTAGGCTAGGACACCTAGAATCAAATAACATTTTATCTATCACATTTTGAAAAATTTCAATGTCTCCCCATGATTTCTATTCATAATTAGAACCTAGGTTTAAAATTTCATCAAAGTTGATCGAGCCGATTGAGAGAATGAGACGAAAAACCATCTCTAGGGTTTCTTCGTAATGTATGCCCGGTGTATGTTTTCTGGACCATTGATTATTTGATCATCAGTCCAGATCCGTCCATCCTGCGATTCTTTTTGACCGTGAAGCTCAATCTCACAGTTTTGTAGACCGTCTAGCGAGATAAGGGCCGTTCATTTTAAACCACGGAGCATCGGACAGCCCCATGTCTGTGCCGACGTGGTTAAGTGGCAGAGTGCTGTTTCCCGCATCGCCGTAACCATTGCCAATGATTGCACGGTGGTTCAATCATTGGCAATGATTGCCAAATCGCATCCGCGGTTTGAATCCGCCATGGGAGCTTTCCACGTGGGTGACTGCCGCTACCGTCGTCACTGTTTTATTAATTTAAATTAAGTTTTAAATATTATTTTAAATATTTAAAAATGGATTTTGGTTTAAATAATTGTTATAAATTATTTTTTTTAAATTAAAAACATTAGTATAATATATCAATTTGTTTAGAAAGTTATTTTCTTTATTTTAAAAATAAAACTCATTAGGGTGGCCACTGGATCTCTCCTATATATTTTTATTACAATATAATTTATTTTTAATTACATTATTTTTTGAAATTTATATATATTTATAAGTATTTTAAATTATTTTAAAATTACTTATATTTTCAATCCTCTAATTCCGAGAGATTTACTAATCGAGATTTTAAACATAATCTATATATATGAATAACATTCATGGGGGAGTGAATTAATGAATGATTGAGTCCCAATCATTCACTAATCATATTGTTAATCATGTTTAGTTTTTCTTTTATCATATTTTACATGTGTAGGATGCACGAGCACCTATTTTAGGCTCTCTTAGATCTAAGGACTTAGTGTGTTTACTATTTTTATATACCCCTTGCATGTTTCCTCAAGGGTTAGTCTAAAACTTTATTTTAAATCCCTCTAATGTAGTGACACCCTAAGGACAATAATTAAGGATCCGTCAGGCGAACTTAGAAAAATTCTAAGAGCTAGGATAGACCCCTGATTGACATGAAAACTTCAACATTTAAACTTAGGAACATCCTAAACATTCTAGAATTTTCTAGGATATTATAGAACTTTTTAAACCCCTTAATTAACAAACCCTAATTTACCCGGTAATTAGTTCCCGATAACTTCAAAAAGTTCTAATAAATCCATTTTAACTCAAACAAATTACCATAATATCTCAAAATTGTCCAAAATTTGATCTTTAGCCTTAGATAATTAAGGCTCCTTAGTTGGACTTCAATATGACCCTTAGTTTCAACTTTAACTTAAATTACCTTTCGGTCTATTAGATAATTAAAAATTATTAAAAATTTCAAATTTTCCCCAAACATTTGGAAACACCATCTTAGGTTATTTCTAACCTTTGGGAGTGATTCCAATCAGTTTGGAGCTGATTTGGACATAAATTCTAAAATCATCCATAATTAAGCAATTCTAATAATCATTTAATTGTCAAAATCTTCTAAAATTCTTAACTTTGTTCTAATCGTACTGTACGATCATGATCATACTATATAAAATTTAAAATTTTACCTAATTTAATCCTATGATTAGTAAATCAAAATAACTTAAATTTGATATTTTAATAGTATTATATGAACTGGATCGTACTATACGATCAACAGAGATAATTTTGGCCATCACATGCTTCGTCCTGAAAGAATTGCACTTTTATTGAACTGTTCATACAACACATCACACCAGACATCATATAATATAAACAGGCAATTGAATTGTTCATAGAATACTAACTAGACATCATATAGTACTAATAGGTCAATTTCTGCACAGCATTCTAAATGATCTTGATATCGTACTATACAGTCTTTGGAGGTTGAATTGAGTTTTTTTAGGTTTTTTTGAGCTCTCTATTTAAGCACTCTCATAAGACTTTGTAAGAGTCTTTAGGCATCCATTAAAGCGTCATTTTTTTGGAGAAAACTTGAAGAGAGAATTTGAAAGAGAGAGAAAATGGTGGAGTTTTACAGAGGGAGAAGATCCTTGGAGGGGATTTCAAGGGAGTGTGAAGGAGATTTGATACGGTTGCTTCGGCGAGCTTGCACATCAGTACCATCATATTCAAGGTGAAGTTTTGAGTAGAAAAAGATCTTTGGTGTCAAAAGACCTGACTCCACCACACCGGAGAAGGTGGAAGTAATTTTTTAAGGGCTTCTCTGCCTAGTTGTGGGGGCTAAAGGAGAATTACTAAAAGTTTAGTGCAATACTCGGAGGATGTCTCCGGGGAGTGGACATAGGTCATGGTTTGATTGAACCACTACAAATCATTGTGTTCTTTCATTTATTAATTCTGCACTTTATTTTTGTATTCATTTTTATTGCGATTAATTGTGTGGGTGAAATTGATAATTTATCTTTTTATTATGATTCTAATTCGCTATTGCACTAAGTTATAAAAGAGTTTTCTTTACATTAAAAAAGTTTTTAAATATCCAATTCACCCCCTTCTTGGCACAACTTGTAATTTCAATTCGTATTAGAGCAGGTTTTAAAAATAGTGTTTTACAAAACCGTGAAAAAATTAATCTTGACATATTTTGGAAATCGTAATATTGTAGAAGGCTATTTAATCACACGACCACTTTTATTTGAAAATATTTATTTTAATTTTTGAAAATTTTGTATGTCTACTTTCTTGCAATCAATTGATTATCAAATGTGGCATATGATTCAAATTGGTTATTTTGTACCATCATGTATTATAAATGGATTTAAAATTTATATTCCTTTTATTCAATGGAGTAGAATAGAACAAGTCAGTGCTTAACTAAATGCTAAAAGCTTGAATTAGTTTTTTCAGCGTGTTAAATTCTAACGATTGCATGAAAATCTCTATATGTACTACTGGGAAATAAATTTGAGATAAATTATGCATTACACAAATGTACTAATGAAGTCAAGCAATCTATGATGAATATTCTAATGCATGATTATGAACTTTTCTACATGAAACCTTATGAGACGATCTTAGATATATACACAAGATTTATTCAAATTATGACATCATTACATGCTTTTGGTAAAGAATTTTCAAACTTTAAAAAAGTCAATAAAATTCTAAGTTATCTACTTGATATATTTGATGCCAAAGTTATTATTATTTATGAATCAAAGAATTTGAATGAATATTTTATTGATAATTTGATTGGCTTACTCATTCATTATGAGCGAAGTTTGGGTCAAAGACTTTTGGATACAGGTGAAATAATAGTGCTAAAAATTAAAGATACGTAGAAAAGTAACTTAGTAGATGATAAAAGTAATGACTTAACAAGCAAATTATAAAGCCTACTAAAGCACAAGCAAAAGCATCAACAAAAATGGAACAAAGATAAAAATGGTAAGAATACTAAGATTTCCACTGACGTTATTTGCTTTGGGTGTAGGAAACCCGGGCATTTAAAGTTTGAATGCCCCAACTTAAAAACTCTTCCTACAAAGGAAAAGAGTAAAAATAAATCGATTGTAATATGGGAAAAAGATAAAAAGTAAAAAATCTTCTAGGCAGACCTAGCTTCTGAATCATTAAAATAGGAGCAAGACCATGAGGTATAAGCATGTTAAGATTTATTTATATGTTGTGTTTAAGTGTTCTTGTGTGTTTGTTTATTTTTTTGGGTGTTTAATTTTTATTATATTTTATTTTTTATAAATTTATGTTTTTATTTCTTTATTATGTTGTTATGTTCGTTTACATGTATTTTTATTTTATGTGATATTTTATCTCTTCTTTTTTATAATATTAAAAGGGAGATTATATTGTAGTTTATTGTATTTATTTTTTTTTCTATTATTTAGCTTTAAAAAAAGGCTCTCACCTATTTTTTAATGTAATTCTTTTAGTGAAGGAGAGTTTAAGAGAAATTATTTTTAATTTCCAAATTCAACCAATATTAATTGACATCATAAAAAAGGAGGAGATTGTTGCAACTCGGGCTTCCGATTTTATAATTTTGATGATAATAAATAATATTGATTAATATTTTATTTCTCGTTGTGTTTGAAGTGCATATTTCTTTCTGTGTTCACTAATATTTCAGGTACATCATGCATCGTTCTTTGAATATTCAAGGCTCAAGATTGTATAGAATTGGTTATATTAAATGAAACTATAATTTTCATTTCTTAAGTCAAGCCTTGTAATAATGTATGTTAGATTGATAACTGTACCACTCATAGGGGGAGTAAAAAATATTTTTAAATATTTTATTTTTTTTGTAAATCATACTATACAATTTGGTGTAACAAAAATTAATTAAAATTTTTATTTTCCTAAAACAAATATTTTTAAAATATAACTAATCATAAAGAACGATCACCACATCTTACTTGACGATCTGTTATAATTAGAAAGCCTGCTAAATTAGGCAAAAATTTAAATTTAAAAAGTTATTCTAATCGTACTGTACGATCATGATCATACTATACGATGTTTAAAATATTAACCTAATTTAATCCTTTGATTAGTTAATCAAAATGGATTAATTTATATATTTTGATCGTACTGTATGAACTGGATCTTAATGTACGATCAATAGAGACAATTTTGGCCGTCCCATGCTTCGTCCTGAATGAATTGCACTTTTATTGAACTATTCGTGCAACACATCGTACTGGACATCGTACAGTATGAATAGGAAATAGAACTACTTGTAAAGTACTAACTGGACATCGTATAGAACTAACAGGTCAATTTCTGCACATCATTATGGACAATATTACGATCGTTCTGTATGATTTTTGGCGGCTAAATTGTGTTTTTTTAGGGTTTTTTAAGCCCTTTATTTAAGCACCATCATAAGACTTTGTAAGAGTCTTTTGGAATCCATTGAAGCTTCATTTTTTTGGAGAAAACTTGAATAGAGAACTTGAAAGGGACAGAGGAAAGGGTGGAGTTTGAGTGAGGGAGAAGATCTTTGGAGGGGTTTCAAGGGAGTGTGAAGGAGATTTCACACAGTTGCTCCGGTGAGCTTACACCTCAGTGCCATCAGATTCAATGTTTGTCTTGAGAGAAGTTTTGAAAAGAAGAAGATCTCTTTGGTGTCAAAGGACCCGGCTCCTCCACTACATCATGGAAGGTGAAAGTTATTTTGTAAGGGCTTCTCTGCCTAGCTATGGGGGCTAAAGGAGAATCACTAAAGTTTTAGTGTAATACTCAGAGGGTGCCTCCGGGGAGTGGACTTTCATGGTTTGACCTAACCACTATAAATCAGTGTGTTATCTCCTTTATTGCTTCCACATTCATTTTTATTGCGATTAATTGCGTGGGTGAAATTGATAATTTATCTTTTTAGTATGATTGTAATTTGCTTCCCCATCAAGTTATAAATTCCTCAAAATTTGTGTACTTGTAGAAAAATTGAACACCTCAATGAGATGAATCCAATAAGCTCAAGATCATTAGATTATAATATCAATTTGAATCTCAAGAAATTCTAATTCAACTCAAATGAGGTACTTAAAATATAATTTAAATTATAAATTAAGGGATAAAAATTTCTCAAAATTTGTGTACTTGTAGAAAAATTGAACACCTCAAAGAGATGATTCCAATAAGCTCAAGATCATTAGATTATAATATCAATTTGAATCTCAAGAAATTATTTGAATAAAAAACTTCAATAATTAAATGTCAAACCACCAAAACTTTGCTTTCAAAAAAATTACAATGCAACTGAATGTCTTAATAAGGTGAACCAAATGAAACCACAAGTAATGCAATACAATTCCAGTTCAACCCAAATGAGGCACTTAAAATATATTTTAAAATAAAAGATAATAATTAAAAGATAAAAATTCCTTAAATTTTATGTACTTGTTGAAAAATTGAACACAATAATGAGATGAATCCAATAAGCTCAAGATCAGTAGATTCTAAAATCAATAGGGCACCCAAATAGTTTATAAATGATTTATTATTAATAGAATTAATATGAACTTTTGATCAAATGTTTTGAAATAGGGCTAGAATTATAAAATCACCATGTAAAAATGGTTTACATATGATCTCATTTTCTACTTGAGAAGGTGTCTAGAGTTTCGAGGGATAAATAACTTTACTTCATGTTCTGGCGATCACCACAAATGAACATAACTTGAAATTGCCACCACGGTAATCTAACTATTGTTGTTTGACTATTAACATCCATCCCTTATATTTGACTTCAAGTATTTGTCTACAAACACTTGAATTTATTATCCACAATAATAAAATCAGATAATTATTCTCAATTATGTAGTTTCATCTTCTCAAATTTTGAAGATGAGCATATTATTATATATATAATTATAAAGTGGATTATTATAAGTAGGCCAAACCCTGTGATTATTAACATAAGGCTTATGTAGTTGTATTAAGGCATTAAACTCATAATTTTAAAAAATATATGTCTTTTGCAACTCTTATCATATATCTATATTTGTGATATGGATTTATGTGCAATGCTAAGGCATTAAGCTTTCTCACTTTACCATCCTGAATGGTTTGGCATGTAATAATTATTAACTTCTTCATCTAATATTGACAACATTTGAAACTTATATTAATTTCTTAAGATTTTAATGCAACGACAATTAACATTGAGCATATGTATGTAAAATTTAAAGGAGAACATAGTGTTTACTCATTGCATATTAGAAAATTTATTTCTTTCATCCTTTATTGATTCGATGGAAAACTAATACATGTATGTCACCCATAAAATAAGCGTGGAAAACTATAATTACAGAATGTGGATTTATCAAATTCAAATTAATTTTTTTAATGTACTATTTTTATCTTGAATATATTTCAAGTTGTTAAATTTTATTTTGCCTATAATAACAAATGATAAATCTACAAAAAATATACTTAATCAACACCAATATCAATATAATATTTGAATTAAAAAATTTTAGAATTAAATGTAAAATCACATAAACTCCACTTTTAAAAAGATTACAATCCATCTGAATATCTTAATAAGGAGAACCCATCAACTCCACAAGTAATCTGATCCACTCAAAATCAACTCAAATGAGGCAAATTGAAATATAATTAAAGTTTTAGAATAATAATTAATGGAGAAAAATTTCTCAAATTTTATGTACTCTTATAGTCAAATTGACTAGGTTAATGAGATGAGTCTACAAAGCTTATAATCATTTGATACCAATTTCATTAAGGCACTTAAGTTCTAGATAAATGATATATTATTAAAAGAATCAATATGGACCATTTGATAGAATGTTGTGAAATTGAGGTACAATTATAAAATGCCCATTTAAAAAGCTTTACATATGGTCTTATTTTCAACTTGAGCACGTGTCAAGGGTTAAGAGTGATAAATAACTTTTTTTCTTGTTCAAATGATCACCACCAATGACTATCACCAACCATTTCCACAACTAACATCTAACTATTGTTGCTTGACTATTAACATCTTACCATTATATTGGACTTCACCTATTTGCCTATGAACACGCAACTTATTTAATCAGATAATTATTCTCAATTATGTAGTTCCATCTTCTTGAATTTTTTATATGAGATTATTCTTGTACGTAGAATTATATAGTTGATTATTATAACAAGGCCAAAACTATGGGTTCTCTCATTTTTGTTTTCTCATGAGGCTTATGGAGTGTTGCTAAGGCATTAAACTTTTAATTTAAAAACTTTTGGTGTATTTTGCAACTCCTATTGTTTTATATTTTTTTAGTAAAAACCCACTGAGGGGCCTATGTGTTAATATATAAAAAGGGGTTACAATGTCCTTAGAAGGAGCCTCAAGCTCGCTAATGCTCAAAAGAGATACAAGAAAAAGTAAAATAAATCCTAAGAGTTGGTGGTTCCTTATACTATGAATTATAAAAAAGCCTAAGCACATTCTAGGGTTGCAAGTAGATAGCACCCAAAAAAGGAAGTGCAAAATAATAACATTCAACACAGTCTTCTAGCAAAAAGAATAACCAAACCCTATATAACTCTGAGATCTAGAAGTCATGAAGTACGTGCAAAAGTTGTAAGGCCAAATTTCTGGACACTAGATCTGCAAAAAGGTAATTTGGCAACAAAGATGGAAGTAGTAGATATTTAACCAATTGATAAATAAAAAGGAAAGAGAATATTTAAACCCTTCCAGAAGAGCAAAATCATCAACCACGGTTTGATTGAAGGTCACTAAGTTACCACAAAATAAAAGCAAAGGGCCAATAGATATAGAAAAAAAAATTCTCATATTGGTATTACCCCAAACATATAAATTTACAACCTGGAAGAGAACAATATGCTTAGCAGAAAAAATTCTATACGTAATAAGCCTCACAGCTAAGTTGGCACCACTCAAAATAGGGAGAGGCTCACAAGCAGTCACAAAATTAATCAACGTGAAGTTGCAAAGATCACCAATAAAATAAATACAAAAAGGGAAACAATAAGACAAATCCCAAATTGCTCACAGACCAACTATAGTTCCCATTCTCTTGTAGCAGAAGAAATTCCATAAAATAGCTTCCAAGCCATAATAATTCGCCAACCAACAACTAGAACTGAAATGAAAAGCCACCTAACAGCCAAAAAATTGCAACCCAGAAAGGCTTCAACAATAGAAAAAACCTCCAAATCCTCCAGAAATAGTAACCACCAGCAAACCTAGAAAGGAACAACACAAGACCTGCCAGAAAATAGCAGAGAAACCAAAATAGGGCAATCAAGCATTACAAAGATAAGGAAGCCCACTTTTGTCCTGGTTTATCAAACCTTTTAATAAAGAAGGAATATTATAAACATTAAATTCCTGATACATATCAATGTGACAACCATATTTGGCCAACCAATCCGCACAAGCATTGCCATCGCGTTAAATATGAGAAATGGAGTAATTAAGATTAGATAGGGACATCTTGATTTTTCTAATAGTGTAAAAGTCATGAGGATTACCCGCAGCTTCCTCTTGAATAATATAAATTAAAAGTTTAACATCAACCTCAATGACCACATGTTCAATGCCCAATCTCAAACAAATATTCAAACCATGAGATAAACACATAAGTTCAGCAGTAATGATAGAACAAAAGTTAAGGGGGCCAAAAAAAGTAGCAATAAGATGCCCATTGTGGTTACGAATGATACCACCCATACCACATGCACGAGTGCCAACCAACCCATCCGAATTAAGTTTAACATAAGGGGAAGTGGGTTTGAGCCACCTCACAACAGGATCAAATTTATCAAACGAGCCACCATCAATAGGAAACCTGAAATGGGTAGCTAATTGACAACAATTTTAAAAGTTTTTATCAAAATAAGATTGACAGACTAAAACTGCATAATTTTATTTCTAACATTGTTAATGATTTAGTTGGCATCCATCTTGATCTCATTGTGCTTAGAATCATTCCTACCCTTCCAAAGGTACCAAAAAATCAAAACAGGGAGTAAATTATGGATATGACCATTGTTATTAGAAATCCAATATTTAAGAATATCAGTAACATCGCAATTAACATTCATAAAACCTTTATCAGCAAGGTTAAAGAAATAACACCAAACTTTTTGAGCAATCACACTATTAGCGAACACATGCCTAATACTTTCAATATTAAAGAAACATTGACACTTAGAAGAAAAAAAACCTTTTTTTTTACAAAAGATTATCCACAGGAAGATAACCTTTAAGACATCTCCAAGCCAATATAAAATAGGATAAAGGAATATTATTATGCCAAAGAGAAGCAAAAATTTGAGAAATATCACCTTTCAATATGTTGCAACTCGGGCTTCCGAGTTTATGATTTTGATGATAACAAATAATATTTATTAATCTTTTATTTCTCCTAGTATTTGTAGTGCATATTTCTTTCTATGTTGACTAATACTTTAGGTACACCATGCACCGTTCTTTGAAATTTTAAGGCTCAAGATTATGCAGAATTTGTTGTATTAAATGAGTATGTAATTTTCATTTCTTGAGTCAAGCTTTGTAATGATGTATGTTAGATTGGTGACCGTGCACACACACAGGGGGAGAGGGTTTTAAATTAAAACATGTAGATTTTCTTTCTCTAGTGATCGTACTGTACGACTTTATTTTGTACTTTATGATCTAAGGTTGTAAAATGATTTCTGTGAATAGATCGCACCGTACGAATACTATTGTACTGTACTATGTGTTCAAAATCCAAAACCTTAGGCGTCAAATTAACTTAAGTAAGTTTTTCTCAACCGTTCGTACTGTACGAAGGACTTCGTACTGTATGATTTATTTTAAATACTTACTTAAATTAACCTGTGATTAGTGGAACAGATCAAGGCTTAATTACTAATTGAAATTTGTACAGTACGAACACATTCATACTATACGATGAGCAGAGATGAATTCTGATTATCCTAGAGATCATCCTGGACGGTCCCTTATTTTTGTCTAATCGTACTATACGATGTCTATCATACCCTACGATGAACAGAGACGACATTTGATCATCCTAAAATTCATCCCGGATGATACCTTGATTTTGACGATTCATACTATATGATGTATATCGTATCGTGCAATGTACATATATGACATTTGATCGTATCGGCTATCATCCTTTATGAGAAGTAGTGTTGAGGATCGTACCGTAAGATTTATTATCGTACTGTATGATTTTATTTTGAATTGTTCATACACCTTCGTACTAGGATGAGGCATGTTATACATATCATACTGTACGATTGTAACGGCTACTTTGAATAATTTAGGGTTTTTTTAGCCCTCTATTTAACCACTCTCATAAGACTTTATAAGAGTATTTGGTAACCATTATTGATTTGCTTTTCTAGAGAAAACTTGAAGAGAGGACTTGAAAGGTAGAGAGAAAAGGGTGGAGTTTGAGAGAGGGAGAAGAACCTTGGAGGGGGATTCAAGGGAGTGTGTGTGAAGGAGATTTTCCACGATTTTTCTGGCGAGCTTGCACCTCAGTACCATCAGATTCAAGGTTTATCTAGAAGGAAGTTTTGAGAAGAAGAAGATCTCGTTGGTGTCAAAGGACCCAGCTCCTCCACCGAACTGGGGAAGGTGGAAGTGATTGTGTAAGGGCTTCTCCGCCTAACTGTGGGGGCTAAAAGAGAATCACAAAAGGTTTAGTGTAATACTTGGAGGGTGCCACTGGGGAGTGGACGTAGGTCATGATTTGGCCGAACCACTATAAATCGGTGCGTTCTTTCCTTATTATTTCCTCACTTTATTTTCACATTCATTTTTGTTGTGATTAATTATGTGGGTCAAATTGATTATGTATCTTCTTATTGTGAATGAAATTCGCTTCCGCATAAAGTTATAAAAAGATATTTCTTTTCATTAAAGAAGTTTTTAATCATCCAACTCACCCCCCTCTTGTCAATCTAGTTATTTCAATTGATATTAGAGTAGGGTTTCAAAAATAATGTTTTAGAAAATCTTGAAAAAAATTGATCATGGCATATTTTGGAAATCGTAATATTGCAGAAGGATATTGTATTACACGACCACCTTTATTTGAAAATATTTCTTTTAATTTTTATAAAATTTGCATGTCAATGTTTTCGTAATCAATTGATTATCGAATGTGGCATATGATTCAAACTGACTATTCTATACCTTCAAGTATGATAGATGGAATCAAAATTAATATTCCTTTTACTGAATGGAGTAGAATAGAACTAGTCAATGCACAACTAAATGCTAAATATTTGAATTGTTTTTTCTGTGCATTAAATTCTGACGATTGCATGAGAATCTCTGCATGTACTATTGGGAAATAAATTTGGGATAGATTATGCATTTCATATGAAGGTACTGGTGAAGTCAAACAATCTTTTTTGAATATTCTAATTTATGATTATGAACTTTTCAGCATGAAACCATATGAGATTATCTTAGACATGATTACTTGATTTAATCAAATTATAATGTCATTGCATGATTTAGGTAGAGAACTTTCAGACTTTGAAAAAGTTAGTAAAATTATACATTCTTTACTTGATAAATTTGATGCCAAAGTCACAGCAATATGTGAATCAAAAGATTTGAATGCTTATTATATAGATAATCTAATTGGCTCACTCATTGCCTACGAGCAAAGTGTGAGTCAAAGATTTTTGGATGTAGGTGATGAGAAGACTTTGTGCTAAAAGCCAAACACACAGATGAATATGGCTTAGTAGATGATAAAAGCAAGGAGATATCATTGATAACAAATAAATTTGAAAGTCTATTGAAGCACAAGCATGAACATCAACAAAAGTGGAGTAAAGGTAGAAATTGTAAAAATGTTAAGTTTTCTTCTAACATAATTTGCATTGGGTGTAGGAAACCCGGACATTTGAAGCATGAATGCTCCAACTTAAAAACTCTTCCTACAAAAGAAAAGAGTAAAAACAGACTGTTTGTAATATGGGAAAAAGATAAAAAGAAAAAAGTCTCTTGGGCAGACCTAGTTTCCGAATCATCAGAACAGAAGCAAGCTGATGATGTATAAGTATGTTAAGGTTTGTTTGTGTATTTTGTTTATTTGTTTTGTTTGTTTATTTATCTATTTTGTATGTTTAACCGTTTTTATATTTTTATCATAATTATATACTTTTGTTTCATTATTATGTTATTATTTTATATTTCATTTTATCTCTTCTTTTTAATAATATCAAAGGGGGAGAAAATATTATAGTTTATTGCATTTTGTTTTAATTTTTATTGTTACTTTTTTTTTAAAATAAAATAAAAAAAGAAAGCTTTACCCTAATTTTTAAAGTAATTCTTTTAGTGAGGGGGAGTTTGGGAGAATTTTTTTTTAATTTGCAAAGTCAACCAATATTAATTGACATCATCAAAAAGGGGGAGATTGTTGCAACTCGGGCTTCCGAGTTTATGATTTTGATGATAACAAATAATATTTAATAATCTTTTATTTCTCCTAATATTTGTAGTGCATATTTCTTTCTATGTTGACTAATATTTTAGGTACATCATGCACCATTCTTTAAAGTTTCAAGGCTCAAGATTGTGCAGAATTTATTGTATTAAATTACTCTATAATTTTCATTTATTGAGTCAAGCCCTGTAATGATGTATGTTAGATTAGTGACCGTGCACACACACAGGGGGAAAGGGTTTTAAAAGTAAAAAAAATATAGATTTTCTTTCTCTGGTGATCGTACTATACGACTTTATTTCGTATTGTACGATATGGGCTTGTAAAACAATTTCTATAAATAGATCTTACCATACGAATACTATCATACTGTACGATGTGTTCCAAATCCAAAACCCTAGTCGTCAAATTAACTTAAGTTTTTCTCTGTTGTTTGTACTGTATGAAGGACTTCGCACTGTACAATTTATTTTGGATACTTATATAAATTAACCCGTGATTAGTGGAATAAATTAATGCTTAATTACTAATTGAAATTCATATTATACGAACACATTCATACTATACGATGAACAAAGATGAATTCTGATTGTCCCGGAGATCGTCCTGGATGATCCCTTATTTTTGTCTCATCGTACTGTACGATGTCTATCTTACCCTATGATGAACAGAGATGACATTTGATCATCCCAAAATTCATCCTAGACGATGTGTTGATTTTGACCATTCATACTGTATGATGTATTTCGTACCATACAATGTACAGAGATGACATTTGATCATCCCGGCTATCGTCCTATACAAGTAGTAGTGTTGAGGATCATACTGTGCGATTTATTATCGAACTGCACAATTATATTTTGAACTGTTCATATACCTTCGTACTAGGATGAGGCATGTTATACATATCATACTGTATGATTTGAAATCGTACTGTACAATTGTAACAGATACTTTGAATAATTTCGGGTTTTTTGAGCCCTCTATTTAAGCACTCTCATAAGACTTTGTAAGAGTCTTTGGCAGCCATTGTAGCTTCATTTTTCTAAAGAAAACTTGAAGAGAGGACTTGAAAGGGAGAGGAAAGGGTGGAGTTTGAGAGAGGGAGAAGAACCTTAGAGGGGGTTTCAAGGGAGTGTGAAGGAGATTTCACACGGTTGCTCTGGTGAGCTTGCACCTCAGTATCATTGGATTCAAGGTTCATCTTGAAGGAAGTTTTGAGAAGAAGAAGATCTCGTTGTTTTCAAAGGACTCAGCTCCTCCACCGCACCGGGGAAGGTTGAAGTGATTGTGTAAGGGCTTCTTCGCCTAGCTGTGGGGGCTAAAGGAAAATCACTAAAGGTTTAGTGTAATACTCGAAGGGTGCCTCCGGGGAGTGAATGTAAGTCATGGTTTGACCAAACCACTATAAATCAGTGTGTTCTTTTCTTATTATTTCCACACTTTATTTCTGCATTCATTTTTATTGTGATTAATTGTGTGGGTGAAATTGATCATCTATCTTTTTATTATGAATGAAATTCGCTTCCGCATAAAGTTATAAAAAGATATTTTTTTTCATTAAAGAAGTTTTTAATCATCCAATTCACCCCCCTCTAGTCAATCTAGTTATTTCACAATCTAATAGCCTCACAAACCTTTTAAAAATTGAAATTACTAGAAGAGGATAAATTAAAAAGAATTTTATCCTTGTACTATATTTGTAAAGGGATTTGCAAAATTTTCTCAACAATGTCATTCAGAACCACCTCCAAGAACTTGCTAATGTTCTAATCACCATTCTAAATAAAAGATTTAACTTTAGTTTTGTCAATTGTATGGGTATTAAGATAAATGTCAATAGAAAACATACCCAACCAAATGTCTTCCTAAAAGGAAACATCACCTTTCCCATGGCCTCATTGAATATAATGTTCAACCTTCCATTTGATATTGCATAGCCTTTTCCAAACAAAAGCATAAGAAGATTTATAGTGGCAAACTAAAGGATTAAGATCTTTGCAAAATTTAACATTCATAATTTGAGCTCATAAGGTGTTATTAGATCTAAAACCAAACCATAATTTATGAGAAAAGGCATGCATGGTGTCTAGGATATTCTTGCAACCCAAAGAACCTTATTAAAAACCCTACAAACTTTATTCCAAGTTGTCTAATTGATACAAGACTTGTTATTTTTAGTTTCCCAAAATAACTTATTGAGCATTCTCTCCAATCTAATACAAGTCATGGAGGAAGGTTGCAAAGTGAGAAATATAAATATAGGAATGAAATTTAAAACACTTTTAATCAAAACCAACCTACCCCCAAAAGAGAGAAAACTAGAAGACCAGTTTAGAAGTTCCCTTTGGAACATAGTAAAAATATTATCAAACAAATGATTTTTTTCCTCCCTTTCAAAAGTGGGGTCCCTAAATATTTAATAGAAAGCAAAGTATAATTAAAGCCACAAACTCTTTTAATCATACTAATTCTGCTACTATTCACCGATTTGCCAGCAATAAAATTACTCTTATCCCTGTTAATGGACAAACCACTAATATTTTGGAAATGAGATAGAAATTGAATAAGCATCTTAAAATTTTTAATAGAAGCATTCGAGAAAATAGTAAATTCATAGGAAAAGTTGAGATGAGTAATAGGTATGCCACTAGCGGTACGAAAAAGGAGATTAGGATACCTTCTATAAAGATCCTAAAGCCCTCTAGAGAGGTATTCCATAGCAATAATAAAAAGAGAAGGAGACAATGGATCCCCTTCTCTTAGCCCATGCTCGGATTTAAAAAACCATGGTTACAATAATTAATGATCACAAAAAAAAGTTTCAATACTATTTTTAATAAGCATGATGAAAGACTGACTAAAACCAAAAAGAGATAACACATTGTAAACAAAGTGCTAGTTCAAATTATCATAGGCCTTATTAATACAAGTTTAAGAATGAGTTTGCCTCAAGTACCTTAGCATTTATATCATGAACCATCTATTGGGCCAAAAGAATATTATAAAAAATACTCCTACCTTTCACAAAGCCAGTTTGGTTGAAAGAGATGATTCTTGGCAAGATTAGCATTAATCTAGAAGAATTGATTTTAGCCACAAGTTTATTAAAGAAAGTACAAAGAATAATAGGTCTAAAATCATTCGAGATGATAGTAGAATCATTTCTGGAAATAAGCACAATATTAGTGGAAAAAAAGGATTTAGGGTAAGGTTTGCCATTAAAAAAATCATTCACAGCCTCAACCATATCTAATTTAATAATATCCCAAGTTTTAACAAAAAATTTAGTAGTGAAATCATCTGGACCAGTAACAGAGTCACCATTCATGTCGTTAACAGTGTTCCAAATTTCATCCTCCGTAAGGGCTTCAGTGAGTAAACGATTGTCTTCCTCACCAATAGAGCAAGGGATCACATTAGGATTCATAATAGGGGAGGTCAAGGTAAAGCTATTAAAAACCTCTTTAAAATAATCCACACCAAATTTAACAATTAACTCATCCGTATCATAAACACAACCTCGTATGTTAACAATTTTATGGATATGTCTCTTCATTCTATTTTTATTGGCCAAAGCATAAAAAAAAGAAGTGTTCCTATCCCCCTCCAAAACCATAGTAGTAGAAGCCTTCTATTTTAAAAATATTTCTTCCTAATTTTGCAATTGGAAAAGATGAACTTTAGCTTTATCAAGATTGGAATGATTGTCACTAATTGGATTCTCTAAAAGCAACTTATCCAAATCCAAAACCTTACCTTTAGGTTCCTTAATATTAGCAAAGCTATTTTTGAATTTATGTTTATTCCACCATCTAAGAACTTATTTCAATCTACTTAACTTGACCCAAAGACAAGACATGCCTTTAATATTATTGTCAGGAGAGACATGGCTTGCCAATTAGTAGAAGCCACTTTTAAAAATTAAAATGAGTAAGCCACATGTTTTGAAACCTAAAAGTAAAAGAAACATTTATTTTATTGGCAGAAATGTTCATAAGTAAAGGAGCATGGTCAGATTAAGTTCTACTTAAGTGCTGAACATGAGTCATAGGAAATTCTCTTATCCAATCATTATTAAAGAGAATTCTATCAAGTCTTTGCAACATAAAAGATCTACTCCAAGTAAAAGAACTACTAGTAAAACCAGTACCATATAAGTTACAATTAGAAAACATCTATAGCATTGACATTAGGGAGTTGCCCCTATGTTGAGATAGTTGCTACTTATTTTTGCATGTTCGATATTCTTGCAACTTATATGTTTTTAATGATTTTAAATATTATTGATTTGATTGTTATTTCTCCTAACATATTTGGAAGAATTTTTTTTCTCTTGTGTGTACTAACATTTTAGGGAAATCAAACTCCGGATTGTTGAATACTTCTAATCAAGATTAGTTTAGAGTTTATTATAATTAAAGTCTATATTTTCTATTTTATTGAGTTTGAAAGAGTATGATTGTAATCGAGTAAATGAGCACACACACCAAAGAAGAGTTTAAAATTCATATTTTTTAAATTGATCATACCGTACAATATCACTTTGTACGGGATGATCTAGTCAATTGTTTTCCTAAATAAGCTGTCGAATGAATAAAAATAAAATTTTTTTAAGTATGGATCGTACATGATGATCCTAGTTTATATATACTTTTATGAGTATGAACGTCTCAGGTTCCAGGTCGCATAAAAATAATTTTTCTATGGATGGATTATACTGGATGATCCCAATTCGTACATGCTTTCATGAGTATGAACATCTCAGGTTCCAGGTTATGTAAAAATAATTTTTTTAAGAATGGATCATATTGTACGAACCTAGTTCGTACATGCTTTCATGAGTACATTCTTCTTGGGTTTCAGATCGCATAAAAATAATTTTTATAAGGATCATATTGTACGAACACAGTTCATACATTCCTTCCAGAATAAGAAAATGAGAGGTCCCATTTCATCCCGATATTTCATACAGACGAACTTTGAAATTTTATAACTATTCATTTTGGATGAACTTGGTTCATACCAGATGATGATTGGATATGAAATGATTTCATACTGATTCACAATAGGTTCATACATAATAGTATTTGAACTATTCATATATATGAAATTCGATCGTACTGTACAATTGTGTATGCTCAAAATTGAAAACTTTAGTTTTTTGTGTTTTTTCTATAAAAGGTCCATTAAAAACTAACGTAAAATATCTTGACTTCATGAGTTTTCAAGGGCAATTGAAGGAGAGAGTGTGAGAGAGTGTTTTAGAGAGATTTCTTGCTAGTGTAGTGTGAAGTGTTCAAAAGGTTACTCAAAGTTAAGGATCTATATGTGATTTATATTTTTTACTCTTCCTCTTATCTTTCTAGATTGCTCGTGAGAAGATCTTTGAAGAAGGACCAGTTCTCTTCCGACACTTGGAGAGTGTGTGCAGCCGATGATTCTTTGCCGACACTTGGAGAGTGTGAACAGATGAAGGTACTCAACACACACTTTGAGGGTATGAAAGGATGAAGATTCATTGCCTACACTTGGAGGGTGTGAAAGGATAAAGGTTCTCCGCCTATACTTGGAGGGTGTGAAAGGATGACTATTCTCTACCGCACCGAGGATTGGTGGATTAGAGTTTTGTAAAGGCTTCTCCACCTTACTGTGGGGGCAAAAGAAGAGTCACTTTGGTAATATTATAATACCTGAAGAGGGAGTTTTCATGGAGTGGATGTAGGTCATGTTTGACTGATCCACTATAAATTTTTGTGTCATTTAAATATCCACTGCTTACTTACTGCAAGTTTTAATTTCATGGTTAAAAATTTTACATTCAAATAACTTCAATTAACTTGTTATGAATCAATAATTGGTTTCAAATTTTAAAATCAAAGAGAATTTTTAAAATTACCAATTCACCCCCTTCTTGATTATCCTTGGGACATAAGCTTATGTTTAACAACCTATTCGCCATTCAACAAGTGGTATCAAAGAAATATTTAAAAATCATAAATTTAGACTACTTTTTGAAAAATGAGCATGGATACTTTTAGAAATTGGAATACACCATAAGGTTACTCAATCACTAGACCTCCTTTGTTTGATAACATCACTTTCAATTTTTAGAAAATACGCATGTCTACATTTTTACAGTCACTAGATTATTATATGTGGATCCTAGTTCAAGAAGGGTATACAAAACCAACTAGATTTGTTGATGATATTAGAGTTGAAACATGCTTTACAGATTGGACTATAGAAAAACTTGACTTAACATAACTTAATGCAAAATATTTAAATAGTTTCTTTTGTGCACTTAACTCAGAAGACTACATATGGGTTTCCACTTGTAAAATTAAAAAGGACATATGGGATATACTTTGTATTACTTATGAAGGGAGTAATAAAATAAAATAATTTAGATTAAACATCTTGTTACATGACTATAAATTATTTCATATGAAACTCAATGAATCTATTTTTGACATGTACACAAGATTCACTCAAATAGTCACTTGTTTGCATACAATAGGAAGGGAACTAATGAACGCTAAAATGATTAATAAAATTCTTCATTGTTTGCCTACTACTTATGATGCAAAAATATCTGCTATTATAGAGACTAAAGATTTAAATGTTTACTCTATTAACAATCTTCTTGGATAACTAATTACTTACAAGCAAGGAGTGAGTAAAAAAAAGATTAATGTAGGAGAATAATGAAAGTGGAGGAATCGGAGAGTTATTTTTTACAACCTAAGGATGAGGATGACATTGCCTTGATGACTAGGCAATTTAGGAGCTTTCTTAAAAAGGAAACAGAGGAGACGCCAATAGTGGAACAGAGGTAAGTTTAATAAGAATATTAAGGTTTCTAATGATGTAATTTATTTTGAATGCAAGAAACTTGGACACATAAAATTGGATTTCCCAAACCTAAAAGCCACTCCTATCAAGGAGAAGGTAGAGGAGAAATTAAATGTGAAGAAGGGCAAGAAGAGTTTCCAAAGAGCTTTTTGGGTGCACCGACTTCGGATTCATCAGAAATAGAAAAGGAGGAGGAAGTAACCAATTTATGCTTAATGTACGATAATCTTGATCAATCAGATCAATAAGAGGTATGTGACTTAACTTATGCTAAACTGTTAGAAGTTTCTGAAAAAATTCATGATGCATATAGGAAGCTTAAGAAAATGCATACTAGTCTAAATTTAGAATAACAAGAATAACAAAAAGAATAGAAAATCCTTAGGAAAGATCATGCATTGATAGATAACAATCACATGAGCTTACTTGATGAATTTGATGACTTGAATAAGAAGAATGATATTTTAAAATCATCCTATGCTCAATTAGATTTTTTTTTTTAATATTTTAAGTATAAATCAAAGAGCATAAAACATTATTTGAATTATAGTAAGAATGTGTTAGAAGATTTGAACACATTTTTGAACTTGAAAGTGCAAGCTCTCATGAAAAATAGAAAACCACAAACACTTGAAGA
>NW_021319178.1:12626649-12629820 GCF_001605985.2 Dendrobium catenatum | reverse complement strand
CTTAAAGATCATTAAACGATTGATTCTAATCACATGGTTCTTCTTGATGAATTTGATGATTTGAACAAAAAACACTCGGAATTAATTAATAAAAATGAAGCATTAAAAGTTTCACACACCTCCCTTGAATCTGATTTCAAAAAATCTAAAGAGAAAGAAAAAACTTGAGGGTTGAGAATAATGTTCTAAAAAACACAAACTTGATGATTAAAAATGAATTGGACACACTTAAGAAAACTTGGATGACGCCTACTCTTGATCAAAAGCCAAGACCTAGGAAGAGGCATTATAACTCAATCCATTTAAGAAATCGTTTACCTGGAGTTAGATGCTTTTCTTGTGGCATGCTAGGACATATCTCACACACTTGCACTGTTCACCAAAGTACACATTGGGTGTGGAGACCAAAGGTACATGATTCACAGCATACCACACCTGCATTGTATTCCACTTTTCCTAAGAAGGGACCCAAACAAGGTTGGGTTCTTAAATCTGACTATTTTTGAGTTTTGTAAGTGTGCTCTCACCAAAGACCTCGCGGGAGCATAGGATAATTGGACATATGAAGGCTCGTAGCTCAAAATTGCTTAAACTTGCTGCTTCATAATTTCTTGAAATATTTTTTTGTTAATTAGTTCCGTCTTATTTTTGTTGTGTGCTAGCTTTGTGTTGTTCTAGATTGTTTTGTTTTCATTTTGCTTGTTATGTTTGGTTTTTTATATGTTTATTTTTTTAAGCTTTTAGATTTTGGAGATTTAAAACCATTGTTTATCATATCTAAATCAGTTAAAGTGAGAAACACCGTTGATGGTTTCCATCCCTCTAACCTCTTTTAGTGACATAATTTTATTTTCTAGACAATAATCTATCTCATATTGACAACTGGTTTTTGAAACTAAGATTCTTTTTATCTTTTACATAATATCCAAAGTCCTTATATATCTATCAAGTTAATTGAAATATGGCCATTGCATTTATCACATGATTATGATTTTGTTTTGTGGGTTGTTCTTCCCTATGTTAGAGAGAGAGCTCCTATTCTCTAATATTTGGAGGATATACTCACAACTAAGGTTCTTTTTAAGGGTTTTTGTTAAAGAGAATTTAGCTTGAAAGAATTAAGAGGGAAAGTGAAAATGATGCCAAATTGAAATGAAAAATATATACACAAATGTGTATCAAAAATCAAGATGCTCAAAGAGCCAAATCAATGATACAAGAGGCATAAAATGAGCCTATTAAATACAAGCTATTATCTCTTTTCTGAACTCTTAAAACTTAGGGAACTCATTGGTTATTTGATACTTTCAAAGGCTTGATTTCAAATTCCATGATTAAGATAAATTACTTTAGTATATTATTTATAAAATATTTTCTTTGTAACCAAGTTTTGATTGAATCTTGTTTTTACCCAGTAAAGTTTTTTTGAGTTAGATCTTTTGTTTTAAAAGGACGATTATTGCTCTGAAAGAAGTCAGAGCTAGGGATTAACAAGATTGGATATTCTACCTTTTTTAGATTTTTTGATTTGTTAAACTCTTTAATCTTTTAAATCTCTAAAATTTAATTGTTTGAAAAATTTGACGTTTAGATTCTTTGATAACACAAAAAAAAAATCTTTCATTTTTTTTTGTTTTTAGGTTTTTTTTTATTTTTTTTGTTGTTTCTAGCTTTGAATTATGATTCATTTAATTTTTAGGGCTTTGATCATCAACATCTTTTTCACGAAATCAAATTTCTAGTCACATCGTCCTAACCGATTCTCATATCGTCCTAGACGATAGGATAATTTTTCTGTAAAATTCCATCTGCTGAACTTTTTTGTGCTTGAATAACTCTTCGTCCTGGACTATAATTTATCATCTTGGACGAACGGATCGAACTCTATTGCAATCATGATGATAGTCCTGGCCGATAACATATTTCAGCCTGGCCGATGGATTTTATGGTCATCGTCCTAGCCGATACACTAGATCGTCCTGGACGATCCACGTGTCAGCACGTTTAAATCCTTAAAATCGGCCCCGGACAATCCATTTTTAGACAATCGTCCTGGCCGATCCACTGTTCATCCTAGATGATACACGTGGCACAGATTTAAAATGTTTTAACTTCGGCCGGTATGATTAATTATTATGCATCATCCTAGATGATACATATTATAGGCCTAGACGATCGGACTGCCTTTTTGACCATTCAGCCTGCACGCCATTATTGTGCCATATCATCCTGGACTATTCTGTGATCAGCCTGGACGATATGGCTGTTTCTTTAAATCCAGGCCATTCCAGTCATATTTTTCACCTCACACCTCTTCTCCTATTGTGTTTCCTTGTTAACTCCTTACTATGGCTGGTGGGAAACGAGTTCGACAAACTTGTGGGAGTTCTTCGAGGGCTAGGATTGACCCTCATTTCAGGGAGGCAAAAGATGAAGCTGCTTAACATTTATATAAAGAATGTGGGATAACTGTCTCTAGAATCATCAATCCTGCCCACATTTCGTATCTGATAATGGATCTTTTTGCTCACACTTCCCTTTGTTTCATTCTGTCTCTTGCTTTCCCCTTTAATACGGGCTGAGGAGGAGGAGGCTCCCTCTCCCGTTCCTGTTCCTGATCCTACTCCTCTTTGCAAGCACTCTCAATTTGATTAGTTAATAGAAAGGTTTGATCGATGGGAGACCCGCTTCGATGCTTACGTTGCTGCACAAGAGCAGCAACATACTGAGGATATTGCCCGCTACGAGCAGCACCGCACAGAGGACTTAGCCCGTTTTGATAGCTACATTACTCACCAGCAGCAGCAGCATGACCAGGACATCGCCTGGTTCAATGCTCAGTTTACTAGGCTTGCCAGCTACTTTCAGTAGACACCTCCACCACCTCCATCTGATGATCATGATCCCTCACTTTTCTAGTCGTTATTTTCTGTTTAATGTTTTCTATTTTAAGTAGTTTGTCTTGTAGTTTTTTTTAGTTTCTGTTATGTTGTTTTCTTTTTCTTTATGTGTGTCTATGATTCTCTTTTTGTGATGACAAAAGGTTGAGTAGGAGTGGTAGGAAAAAATTGATGTGCTTGTAACTTTGAAATTTTAATGAACTGATGTTTTTTACTAAGATTTTCCTACTTGTATTTTTCCATCATAAAAAAGGGGGAGATTGTTGCAAAT